>NW_027397072.1:77984107-78100830 GCF_003265705.2 Callorhinus ursinus
TCCTTTAGGATTTTGATGGACTCCTGTTTCACATTTAGGTCTTTCAACCATTTGGAGTCTATTTTTGTGTGTGCTGTAAGGAAATGGTCCAGTTTCATTCTTCTGCATGTGGCTGTCCAATTTTCCCCACACCATTTGTTGAAGAGACTGTCTTTTTTCCACTGGACATTCTTTCCTGCTTTGTCAAAGATTAGTTGACCATAGAGTTGAGGGTCCATTTCTGGGCTCTCTATTCTGTTCCATTGATTGATGTGTCTGTTTTTGTGCCACTACCATACTGTCTTCATGATGACAGCTTTGTAATAGAGCTGGAAGTTCGGAATTGTGATGCTGCCAGCTTTGCTTTTCTTTTTCAACATTTGTTTGGCTATTTGGGGTCTTTTCTGGTTCCATACAAATTTTAGGATTATTTGTTTCATTTCTTTGAAAAAAGTGGATGGTATTTTGATGGGGATTGCATTGAATGTGTAGATTGCTCTAGGTAGCATTGACATCTTCACAATGTTTGTTCTTCCAATCCATGAGCATGGAACGTTTTTCCATTTCTTTGTGTCTTCCTCAATTTCTTTCATGAGTATTTTATAGTTTTCTGAGTACAGATCCTTTGCCTCTTTGGTTCGATTTATTCCTAGGTATCTTATGGTTTTGGGTGCAATTGTAAATGGGATCGACTCCTTCATTTCTTTCTCTTCTGTCTTGTTGTTGGTGTATAGGAATGCCACTGATTTCTGTGCATTGATTTTATATCCTGCCACTTTACGGAATTCTTGTATGAGTTCTCGCAGTTTAGGGGTGGAGTCTTTTGGGTATTCCACATAAAGTATCCTATCATCTGCAAAGAGTGAGAGTTTGACTTCCTCTTTGCCGATTTGGATGCCTTTGATTTCTTTTTGTTGTCTGATTGCTGTGGCTAGGACTTCTAATACTATGTTGAATAGCAATGGTGATAGTGGACATCCCTGCCACATTCCTGACCTTAAGGGGAAAGCTCTCAGCTTTTCCCCATTGAGAATGATATTCGCTGTAGGTTTTTCATAGATGGCTTTTATGTTACTGAGGTATGTACCCTCTATATTCTGAAGAGTTTTGATCAAGAAAGATGCTGTACTTTGTCAAATGCTTTTTCTGCATCTATTGAGAGGATCATATGATTCTTGTTCTTTCTTTTGTTAATGTATTGTATCACGTTGATTGATTTGCGGATGTTGAACCAGCCTTGCAGCCCAGGGATAAATCCCACTGGTCATGGTGAATAATCCTTTTAATGTACTGTTGGATCCTATTGGCTAGTATTTTGGTGAGAATTTTTGCATCCGTGTTCATCAAGGATATTGGTATGTAATTCTCCTTTTTGTTGGGGTCTTTGTCTGGTTTGGGGATCAAGGTAATGCTGGCCTCATAAAATGAGTTTGGAAGTTTTCCTTCCATTTCTATTTTTTGGCACAGTTTCAGGAGAATAGGTATTAATTCTTCTTGAAATGTTTGGTAGAATTCCCCTGGGAAGCCATCTGTCCCTGGGCTTTTGTTTGTTGGGAGATTTTTCATGACTACTTCAATTTCCTTAGTGGTTATAGGTCTGTTCAGGTTTTCTATTTCTTCCTGGTTCAGTTTTGGTAGTTGATACATCTCTAGGGATGCATCCATTTCTTCCAGGTTATCTAATTTGCTGGCATAGAGTTGCTCAGAATATGTTCTTATAGTTGTTTGTATTTCTTCGGTGTTGGTTGTGATCTCTCCTCTTTCATCCATGATTTTGTTGATTTGGGTCCTTTCTCTTTTCTTTTTGATAAGTCTGGCCAGGGGTTTATCAGTCTTCTTAATTCTTTCAAAGAACCAGCTCCTAGTTTCGTTGATCTGTTCTACTGTTCTGTTGGTTTCTATTTCATTGATTTCTGCTCTGATCTTTATTATTTCTCTTCTCCTACTGGGTTTAGGCTTTATTTGCTGTTTTTTCTCTAGCTCCTTTAGGTGTAGGGTTAAGTTGTGTATTTGAGACCTTTCTTGTTTCTTGAGAAAGGCTTGTCTTGCTATATACTTTCCTCTTAGGACTGCCTTTGCTGCATCCCAAAGATTTTGAACAGTTGTGTTTTCATTTTCATTGGTTTCCATGAATTTTTTTAATTCTTCTTTAATTTCCTGGTTGACCCATTCATTCTTTAGTAGGATGCTCTTTAGCCTCCATGTATTTGAGTTCTTTCCGACTTTCCTCTTGTGATTGAGTTCTAATTTCAAAGCACTGTGGTCTGAAAATATGCAGGGAATAATCCCAATCTTTTGGTACCGGTTGAGACCTGATTTGTGACCTAGGATGTGGTCTATTCTAGAGACTGTTCCATGGGCACTAGAGAAGAATGTGTATTCCATTGCTTTGGGATGGAATGTTCTGAATATGTCTGTGAAGTCCATTTGGTCCAGTGTGTCATTTAAAGTCTTTATTTCCTTGTTGATCTTTTGCTTAGATGATCTGTCCATTTCAGTGAGGGGGTGTTAAAGTCCCCCGCTATTATTGTATTGTTGTCGATGTGTTTCTTTGCTTTTGTTATTAATTGCCTTATATAATTGGCTGCTCCCATGTTCGGGTCATAGATATTTACAATTGTTAGATCTTCTTGTTGGATAGACCCTTTAAGTAGGCTATAGTGTCCTTCCTCATCTCTTATTACAGTCTTTGGTTTAAAATCTAATTTGTCTGTTAGAAGGATTGCCACCTCAGCTTTCTTTTGGTGTCCATTAGCATGGTAAATGGTTTTCCACCCCGTCACTTTCAATCTGGGGGTATCTTTGGGTCTAAAATGAGTGTCTTGCAGACAGCATATTGATGGGTCTTGTTTTTTAATCCAGTCTGATAGCCTGTGTCTTTTGATTGGGGCATTTAGCCCATTTACATTCAGGGTAACTATTGAAAGATATGAATTTAGTGCCATTGTATTGCCTGTAAGGTGACTATTACTTAATATTGTCTGTGTTCCTTTCTGAACTATGCTGCTTTTAGGCTCTCTCTTTGCTTAGAGGACCCCTTTCAATATTTCTTGGAGGGCTGGTTTTGTGTTTGCAAATTCCTTTAGTTTTTGTTTGTCCTGGAAGGTTTTTATCTCTCCTTCTATTTTCAATGACAGCCTAGCTCGATATAGTATTCTTGGCTGCATATTTTTCTCATTCAGTGCTCTGAAGATATCATGCCAGTCCTTTCTGGCCTGCCATGTCTCTGTGGCTAGGTATGTTGCCAATCTAGTGTTTCTCCCAGTATAGGTTACATATCTCTTCTCCCAAACTGCTTTCAGGATTTTCTCGACAAAGAGAAAATCTTAAACTGATAGGGTGAAAGAAGACAAATATGTACAGAGGAACACAGGTAAGGATAACAGCAGATTTCTCATCAGAAACGATGCACATGAAAAGACAGTGGAGTGATATTTTTAAAGTAGTGAAAAAAAAAAAAAAACTAGTGTAGAATCTATTCCCCGGAAATATCTTTCAAAAGGAAAGTGGAATGAACACTTCAAAGATACACAAAAACTGAAAGAATTCATCTCCATTAAACCTGCTGTATAAGAAATATTAAAGGGAGTACTTTAGGCAGAAGGAAAATCATACCAGATGGAAATACAGATCTACACTAAGGAATGAAAAGCAAAGGATAACTTCATGGTAGCTGCATAGTAATTGCATGGGTAGATATGTAAGGCTTTTTTTCCCTTGTTATTTAAATCTAATTATAAGTTAAATTACTGGAGGGACTTCCAGTTCCAGCAATAATGGTGTAGTCCCATTCCTCCTAGATCCTACATCTTAAGCTAAAAAAGACCTGGATAGAACAGAACAAATAAGCGTAGGAATACTCTGAAAGGTAAAAAGAAGAAGGTAGAATTCCTGGGGACCTCAGAATTTAAGGAATGATACGGCAATAAGTCTTGGGGGATTTGTTAATGCCTTCCATATATCCCAGATAGGGCACTGCTGAACCCTCTAACCTGGAATCTCTAACAGGCATAGACCAAAAAAAGAAAGAAAAGGAAAAGACCCAAGAAAAGCTTATTCTCCCTAACCAAAGGATTGGGAAGAAGGTGACCTAACAACAGAAAACCTTTTTTGTAATACCTGCCATAATCCAGCCATACAACAGTGGAAAAACTGCACTCCTTTCCCTGAGATTTGAGTGGAGCTGAACAGAGTGCTGATCTTCCATACTACCATGGAAGCAAGAGATGGTTCTCTGATCCCTCTGCCAGGTGGGTCAGCAGAACTGACCAGAGAGCTAATCTTCCATTCCTTACTGCCAGAGTAGTGTAAGTAGGGCTGAATGGAAAGCTGATTTTCCAAACTCCACTAGACAGAGTAGGTGGTGCTTTAAATCCCATGCTAGGATAGTATCAGAGGATTGAGAGGGAAGCTTTTTTTTTGTTTTTAAAGATTTTACTTATTTATCTATTCATGAGAGAGAGAGAGGGAGAGAGAGAGAGACGCAGAGGGAGAAGCAGGCTCCCAAGGAGCAGGGAGCCCGATGGGGGACTCAATCCCAGGACCCTGGGATCATGACCTGAGCCAAAGGCAGACACTTAACCATCTGAGCCACCCAGGCGCCCGAGAGGGAAGCTTATTGTTCATCCGCTCTCCAGTGGAAGTCAGCAGTGCTCTGATTCTCCCACCGTGGAGTCCAGTAGCAAACTGGGCCTCTACCCTACCAGGCAGCTCTAAGACTTAACAAGGCAATGTGAGGATGGTCTGGTCACTGCTGTGCTTCACCACAGCCCTCATCTCAGCAGGACTCAGCAAGGAGATGAACTTTCACAAACACTCAACATCAGTGAAAATGAAAAAGGAAGTGTGAGTTAAAGATAGACAGCACTCCACTTCCCCCCATCCCTGGTGCCAGTGAGGGTTGATGTGGAGCTGAGCCTCCATTAACACCGATTGTTAATGTCTCTGCATAGAGACAGAGTGTGTGGGAAGAATAGGCAAGAAGGACCCAGCCAGAGCAAGTGGTCCATTCCAGGAAAACTCTCTTCCTGCAGGACAGGGGCCCTCCTATGCCACCCAGTGACACAGGACACCCAGGGGACAGCAGTAGAGGCACCAGGAAACACCTGGCAGTCTGACTAGGGGAAACTCCTTCTGCCTGCTCAAACAGCACCAGCAGAGACCAGTGGGAGTCCCAGCAACACCAGTTTAATAAAGAAGACCAAAATAATATCAAAAAGGCTCTGAAAATTAAACTGCCATTGGAGCAAGAGCCCACAAAAGTAGGACAATTCTCACATGCTAAATTTAAACAGGGTTACTGCAAGCTAAAATAAAAGTTTTAAAATAGGACCCGGAGTCTCATAACACAATATAGCCATAATGTTCAGGATATAGTAAAAAATGACTCATCATACCAAGAACCAATAAAATCACACCTTGAGTGAGAAAAGACCATCACATGATCCCAACACTGAGATAGATGAATTAGATGTTGGAATTACCTGACCAAGATTTTAAAGAACCTATCATAAAAATGCTTCAACAATCTATTACAAGTTATCCAGAGACAAACGAGCAAATAGAAAATCTCAGCAAAGGTGTAGAAGGTATAAAAATTTCCAAGTGAATGTTATGGAACTGAAAGCTATAATAGCAAGTAAACTCACTGCGTAGACTCAGTGGTGAGAGTGGAGATGACTTGATTTTATCAGTGAATTTGAGGTCAGACAATAGAATTCAGCTAATCTGAACAATGGAGAGAACAGACTGGAAAAAAAAAAAAAGCCAGAACCATGGGACCTTACAGGACAATAATTAAAGATCCAACATTAGTATCATTGGCATTCCCCAGAGAGAAGAAAAAGGGGGGTTTAAACACTACATGGAAGAATAACTGAAAACTCCTCAAATTTGGTGAAAGATAAAAACATACAGATTGAAGAAGCTGAGTAAACTCCAAAGAGGATAAACCCAAAGAAATCCAAGACACATGCCAAGACCCCAAGACATACCATGTTAAACATTTGAAAATCAAAGACAAAGTCTTAAAAACAGCCCAAAAGAAATGACATCAAATTGACAGTGGATTTGACCAAAGAGGCCAGAAAAGAAGTGGCACAATAATTTTCAAGTGTGGGAAGAAAAGAACCATCAGTCACAAATTTTATATTAGACAAAAATATCCTTCGGGAATGAAGAGGAAATAAAAATATTCTCAGACAAATAAAAATTAAAAGGATTTGTTGCTAGAAGCCCTACTCTTATATTGACTACAGGAAGTTCTTCAGGCAAAAGGAAATGATAAAATAAGAAATCTTGGAGCATCATGAAGGAAAGGGAGAAAGAGCAAAAATATGAGTAGATGCAATAGAGTGTCCTTTTCCTCATGAAATCATATTCAATGATTGAAATAAAAATTATACCACTCTCTGATATTCACAACAGTGATATTTAAAAGTAAAGAAGGTAAAGGGACCTAAGTGGAAGTGAGGTTTCCATATTTCCCTTGAAGTAGTAAAATGTTAATGCTAGTAGACTGTTATAAGTCTCATACATATGCTGTCCATACCCAGAGAAGCCATTACGAAAACAATATAAAGAGATATACTCAAAAACATTACAAATAAACCAAGATAGAATTATTTTAAAAAAATTCAAGTAACCTGAAGGAAGCAGGCAAAGAGAAACAGAGGAACAAGACCAATGAAACAAGTAGAAAACAAATAATAAAATAATAAGTATTAACATGTCAATAATTACTTTAAATGTAAATGGTCTAATTACCCCACAAAAGACAGATATTGGCAGAGTGGATAAAAGAACATGACTGAATTATATGCTGCATACAAGAAACTCACATCGAGCACAATAACATAGGTAGGTTCCAAAGGAGAAAGACACACCAATAGAAATCTGGATTGGCTGTATTAATAACTAATAAAGTAGATATCATAGCAAATAAAATTTACATAGTAAGATCAGTCTGTGAGGAATATATAAAGGCCCTAAATGTGTGTGCACAAACCAAAACAGTTTAAAAAAATATATGAAGCAAAAATTGATAGAGCTAAAAGGAGAAATAGACAAATACAAAATTATACTTGGAGACCTCAACACTTCTTTCCCAGCAACTGACAGAAACTACTAGATGCAAAATCAGCAAGGACAGAGAAGATCTAAACAGCACAGTCAGCCAACAAGATCTAATTGCCACAGATAAATTCTCCCCACCACAACAGCCAAATACAAATTTTTTTCTAGTGCTCATGGTATACTTATTAAGACAGGTTGTGCAATGGGCAATAAAACAGACCTCAGCTAATTTAAAAGCATTGACTACAATAGCTGAATTATGGAAATAGCCCAAATGTCCATCAACTGATGGATAAAGAAGATTTGGTATATATTTACAAAGGAATACAACTCAGCCATAAAAAAGAATGAAATCCTGCCATTTGCAGTGACATGGATGGAGCTAAAGAGTATTATGCTAAGTGAAATAAGTCAGTCAGAGAAAGACAAATACCATATGATTTCACTCATAATGGGGAATTTAAGAAAGAGAACAAATGAACAAAGGGGAAAAAAAGGAGAGGGAGGCAAATCAAGAAACAGACTCTTAACTATAGAGAACAAACCAGTGGTTACCAGAGGGAAGGTGGGTGAAATAGGGGATGGGGATTAAGGAGTGCACGTGTTGTGATGAGCACCAGCTGATGTATGGAAGTGCTGAATCACTATATGGTTACACCTGAAACTAATATGGCACTATATGTTAACTAACTGGAATTCAAATAAAAACTTAAAAAAATAAAAGCATTGAAATCATGGAGTTTGTTCTCTGACCACAATGGAATCAAATGAGAAATTAATATTAGAAAGACAGCATGAAAATGTCTAAACACATGGAATTTAAACAACACAGTCCTTGATAATCCATAGGTCAAAGAGAAAGTCTCAAAGGAAATTAAAAATACTTAGAACCAAATGAAAACAAAAACAGCATAGATCAAACTAGTGGGATACAGCTAACAGTGTCGGGAGAGAAATTTATAGCACTAAATGCTTAATGTTGAGAACAAGAAAAGTTATTGAATCAACAATCTGAGTTCTTACCCCAAGAAACTAGAACAAGAAGGGCAAAATAAACCCAAAGCAAGCAGAAGGAAGGAAACAATACACATAAGAGTATGAATCAATAAAATTGAAAATAGGAAAACAATGGAGAAAATCAATGAGACAAAAAGCTGTTTCTTTGAAAAAAAGATGAATTGATAACACATCTTAGAAGGCTGACAAAGACAAAAAGAGCAGATAGAAAGAACTAATATCAGGAATGAAATAGGGGATATCATATTAGATCTTACAACCATCAAAAAGAATATAAAAGGAATACAATGAACAACTTTGCACTCATAAATTTGACAACTTAGGAAAAAATGGGCCACTTCCACACAAAACAAAAACTAACACAAATCAACCAAGATAGAATGCACAATGTGAATCACATTAAAATAAATATTTTTTCAAGAGAAATGAAAGCAGATGTTCCTAAGACTTGTACACAGATGTTCATAGCTTTGTTTATAATAGCCCAAGCGTGTCCCTCAACAGGTGACTAAGTTTTGGTATGCAGTATACAATCTAATGCTACTCAGCAATAAAGATGAATGAACTCTTGATTCATGCTGCAACACAGGTGAATCTCAAAATAATTATATGAGTGAAGGAAGCTGGACAAAGAATACATACTGTATGATTCCATTTATATAAAATTCTAGAAAATCGAAACTAATGTATAGTGACAGAAGGAAGATGAAATGAGTAGTTGTTTAGGAATGGGAGGAGAGGGGTTTTGGGGTAGGGAGGATAGCAAATTTACAAGGGCACCTGAGGAGACTTTTGGGGGTGACGGATATGTCTGTTATCTTGATTGCAATGAAGATCTTACAGGTGTGAATGTCAAAACTATTCAAATGATACACTTTACATGCATTCGGTTTATTGTGTGTGAATTATACTTCAATAAAGCTGTTTATTAAAATGGAATAATATGAGAACTACATGAAATTCTTTAGATTCTTCTTTTCCTGATACAGTTGGTTTTTTGAAATATGAACTCTTTTATACAATTTCACAATATATTTATTTGTCATTTTGGTAGAATGAAGATCTGACTCTTTTAATTAAGGAAATGGAGCAGGGACGAAGTGACCTGGAGAAGGTGCAAGACCTTTATTCAGAGTCCTTGATCATGGATTGGTGGTACAATGGAGAAAAGGAAGGGGACAATAAGTAAGCATGCCAAAGCCCCTGTTTTCCCCATTACTGGGGAAATTATCTGCTCAGATGCTCTGCTCGCTCTTCTTTCTGCGGTACTTTTGGGATTTCTCTTAGTGAAAAGAATCACATAGAATGATTATGTTAGAATTTTTTTAAGGAAGGAGAAGTCATAATCTAATAATTTAATTATCTAGTATATGGCTTAAGGAGGCCACATATTTACCTTTAAATGTGAGTTCTGAAATCCTTGTGTGGTACTTAGAGCAGTGTTAACGGTTCATCTCCACCCAGTATGGATCGGCACCCCAACCCCAGCCATGATAGAGCACAGCAGGAGTGCTGTGTAGTGCAGGAGAGTTGACTCAGGGATCAGGAGGCCCAAGGGTCTGGACTTCGCTCTGTGTGATCTTGGCGAATCCCTGACTTCTCTCCACACCTGTCCATTGCTGTGAGTCTCAGTTTCCTCTTCTTTAAAATGGTGGCTGTGGTGGTAGGATTTGGGATAGATAATTTCTCAGGTCCTTTTCTAACCTATATTCTAATATGTCTCTAATTAGTAATTTTAAAACAAAAATCAGAACCACTCCAACACTCAGAAAGGGTGTCAAATCTTATTAAAACAATTTAACATTGTACAGATATTCAAATATCACAGCTTCATATGAATACTCTCTCAGGAGGATGTCTTTTTATTTATTTATTTGTTCATTTATTTATTTATTTTTAGGATCTATTTCACCGTTTTATTTATTTATATTTTTTTCAGGATATCTTTTTATTTAAAAGAGTGATAGCTAGTGGAAAGAAGTTAAAAATACATTCATCAATCAGGATTTCATCTTCATGAAAATTCACTGTCTTCCTGTTAGCAAATTAAGCATTAATATGGGTGGGGAGCAGGACATGAGCAATGGAATTAGTAAAAAGAGATAAATGCTGTACTGGGCCATCTTATAATGAGGTTTTACAGCATTATTTTTAAAGTATTGGAAAAGCTCAGATACATCTAAATTTAGAGAATTTGAACAAATAAACTAAAAGTCAAATAAATGGGCAGCATCTCAGTGTAAATTACCCTTTGTACCTTAACTGTCTTCTTACCCTGTTTAATCAAACCAAAAATCTCAGGACAAAATGACTAGCTATTGTTTGGAAGTTGGCTTAGTCAGTTCACCGTATCTGCCATTGATTGAGTAGTGGGTGTATTCTTTTTTATATATATTTTTTTAGGGGCTCGATAGGGCAGGTTCTGGAAGTCATTCAATAAAGTGTTTTAATCCAGGCTTCCCACCATTACATATTGGGTAAATTTGGGCAAGTTACTTAACCTCGTGGAGCTTCAGTTTCCTTATCTACAACATGGGAATAATGGTAGTCATAGGGTTGTTGGGGAGATTAAATGAGGATATGCCTGTCATATAATAAGAGCTCCTAAATTAACATAAGGGAAAGAATAAAACTCAGTGCCTCATTCTACAGGTAGCATGCTTCTCTCCTTCCTTGGAACATTAGGAAAAGTTAATTTACTGACTTAGCTACAGTCAAAACCAAATTGCTTTGTTCTAGCTTTCTACCAGGTGAAAAAATGTTTCAGCCTCCAAATCTCCTCTGCTTTCCTTTTTTCAAATGTTTGTAAAGTACAGTCCATGTGCCAGGCGAACTGGGATGCACAGATGAATATAAACCCAGTCCCTTCCATCACAAAATGCACAGTGTGGTGGGGGATACAGACATACATGATTATGGAACACTGGGGGTGGTCTAAAAGTAGGCATTCAGGTGGAGGATGAAGGAGGGAGGCCATGCTTTACAGTGTTGGAGGAGATTGTTCTGGAAACTTTCTGTGGCTGCTATGTTCAGAGCTTCAGAAAAGATGTGTCTGGGAAAATTATCAGGCATTTCTAGGGTTCCTCCTGGCCCTAGATCTTCACCAGAGTGTTTTCCCGTGATCTGGTACTGGCACAGGGGGTCCAAGGCAAGGACTTCCCTTCGTTGGCTTTTATAAGAGCTAGCTGTTCAACCCTTTGGTTAGAGAAAGGGGTTTCCATAAGCCTTTCTGGTTTACAACTGGCTCTCCCTCCTGTTAATTCCTACATCAGTCCCATAGAGTCAGTGCACACCTGAATTTCCCAAAGTTTATAGAGGAGGAAAATGATGAAGTTCAGAGAGGGCTGAGGGACTTCACCAAGTCACACAGCCAGGAAGGAACAGAGCTGTGATGTGAGCCATATCTAATGACTCCACATCTGGGCCCCTGTTCACTCTTCTGCTTTGGGTGGGGAAAAAGATTCTCCTTCTTCTTCTTTTTTTTTTTTAAGATTTTATTTATTCATGAGAGACAGAGAGCGGGGGAGGAGGGCAGAGGGAGAAGCAGGCTCCCCAAGGAGCAGGGAGCCAGATGCGGGACTCAATCCCAGGACCCTGGGATCATGACCTGAGCCGAAGGCTGACGCTTAACCATCTGAGCCACCCAGGTGCCCCGGAAAAAGATCATTCTTAAATTAACCAAATGAGGGGAGGCTTCCTCCTTTAGTTTGTAGCATTCAACATGATTTTATTGATCTAACTCTGCCTTTTTGATGGAAATTTTGTGTTTTCCCCCTCCTTTTTTTCTTTTTTTTGGTCTATTTTTTTTTTTTTTGGTCTAAAAACAGGCATCAAAAAGAAATCTGTTCTATGGTTTCAACCCCAGAAAAATGTGCAAAACCTCATTCTGATGTCGAGTCAACACCAATGTCATCCCTAAATATGTTGTACTTACCAGAGGATCTGTCAAATCAAAAGATTCAGAAGAAGAAAGTCCTTCACGCAGGTATCAGTGAACAAAATGGTTTGATTCTCATTACTGGTTTTCCTTCAATGCAACAAGGTAGAATAAAACTAAATCCACATAATATTTTAAAAGGAACCTAAACTTCTGGGTTTTTTTGCTTTATTGACATATAATCGACAAAAACATATATTGGTTTTAGTAGTATAACATAATGACTTGATATTTGTATATATTGACACATGATCACCACAGTAAGTCTAGTTATCATCTGTCACCACAGAGTTACAAAAACATTTTTTTCTTATGATGAGGACTTTTAAGATCTATGCTCTTAGCAATTTTCAAATATGCAATAAAGTATTAACTGTAGTCATCATGCTGTACATTATATCCCCATGACTTTATTTATTTTATAACTGGAGGTTTGTATCTTTAGACCCCCTTTACCCATATTGTCCACTTCCGCATCCCCCACCTCTGACAACAGTCAGTCTGCTATTTGTATCTATGAGCTTGGTTTGTTTTTTGTTTTTTGTTTTTTTGTGGGTTTTTGTTTTTAGATTCCACATATAAGTGAAATCATTTAGTATTTGTCTTTCTCTGTCTGACGTATTTCACTTAGCATAATGCTCTCACAGTCCATCCATCCATCTTGTGACAAATGGCAAAATCTCTTTCTTTTTATGGCTGAATCATATTCGTGCGAGCGCGCGTGTGTGTGCATGTGTGTACAATGTTTATATATTACATCTTCTTTATCCATTCACCCATTGATGGACACTTAGGTTGCTTCCATATCTTCGCTATTGTACATAATGCTGCAGTGAGCATGGGGGTGCATATATCTTTTTGAGTTAGTGTTTTTGTTTTCCTTTTTTTTTTTTTTAAGATTTTATTTATTTTTTTGATAGAGAGAGACACAGCGGGAGAGGGAACACAAACAGGGGGAGTGGGAGAGGGAGAAGCAGGCTTCCTGCAGAGCAGGGAGCCTGATGCAGGGCTCAATCCCAGGATCCTGGGATCATGACCTGAGCCGAAGGCAGATGCTTAACGACTGAGCCACCCAGCCTCAGTGTTTTTTTTTTTTTCCTTTGGCTAAATATCCAGAAGTAGAATTGCTGAATCATATGGTCATTCTAATTTTTTGAGGAACCTCTATACTATTTTCCATAGTGCCTGCACCAATTTACATTCCCACCAGCGGTGCACAAGGGTTCCCTTTTCTCCACATCTTCACCAATACTTGTTGTCTTTTTGATTCTAGCCATTCTAGAAGTGAAGTGATGTCTTTTTGTGGTTTTGATTTGGATTTCCCTGATGGCTAGTGATGTTGAGCATTTTTTCATGTGTCTGTTGGCCATCTGTATGTCTTCTTTGGCAAAATGTTTATTCGGGTTTTCTGCTCACTTATTAATTGAATTATTTGGGGTTTTTTGGTGTTGAGTTATATGAGTTCTTCATATTTTTTTTTACTAACCCCTTATCAGATATATCATTTACAAATAGCTTCTCCTATTCAGTAGATTACCTTTTCATTTTGTTCATGGTTTCCTTCCTTGTGCAGTTTTTTAATGTAGTCCCAATAGTTTAATTTTGCTTTTGTTTCTCTTTCCAGAGGAGATGTATCTAAAAAAAAAGTCTCTGTGGCTGATGTCAAAGAAATTACTGCCTGTGTTTTCTTCCAGGAATTTTATGGCTTCAGGTCCCACGTTTAGGTCTGTAATCCATTTTTTGAGTTTATGTTTGTGTATGGTGTGAGAAAGTTGACCAGTTTCATTCTCTTGCATGTAGCTGTCCAGTCTTCCTGGCATCATTTGTCAAAGAGACTTTTTCCCACTCTATATTCTTGCCTCCTGGGTCATAGATTAATTGACCATAAAAGTGTGGGTTTTCTCTGGACTCTCTGTTCCATTGATTTGGTGTCTGTTTTTGTGCCAGTAGCATATTTTTATGTATAGCTTTGTAGTATGTCTTGAAATCTGGAATTGTGATACCTCCAGCTTTGTTTTTCTTTTTCAAGATTGCTTTGGCTATTTAGGGCTTTTGATGGTTCCATACAAATGTCAGTATTTTTTTTTCTTTGAGAAAAATATTGTTGGTATTTTGATAGGGATTACATTAAACCTGTGAATTGCTTTGGGTAGTATGGACACTTTAACAATATTTATTCTTCCAATCCCTGAGCAGGGAGTGTTTTACCATTTGTGTCATCTTCAATTTCTTTTTATCAGTGTTTTATAGTTTTCAGAGTACAGGTCTTTCACTTCCTTGATGATAAGTTTATTCCTAGGTATTTCATTCTTTTGGTATAGGTGTAAATGGGATTGTTTCTTAATTTCTCTTTTAGCTACTTCATTATCAGTGTATTGAAATGCAAGAAATTTCTCTATATTAATTTTGTATCCTGCAACTTTAACTGAATTCACTTATCAGTTCTAGTAGTTCTTCGGTGGAGTTCTTTGGGTTTTCTATATATAGTATCATGTCATCTGCAAATAGTGAATGTTTCACATCTTTACCAATTTGGATGCCTTTTATTTCTTTATCTTATCTAACTGCTGTGGCCAGGACTTCCAGTACTATGTTGAATAAAAGTGGTGAGATCGGACATCCTTGTCTTGTTCCTGATCTTAAAGGAAAAGTTCTTAATTTTTCACCATTGAGTATGGTGTTAGCTGTGGTTTTTTCCTATATGGCTTTTATTATGTTGAGGTATGTTCCCTCTAACCCTACTTTGTTGAGAGTTTTTATCATGAATGGAGTATTTATCATTTGTGCTTTGTCAAATGTTTTTTCTGCATCTATTGAGATGATCCATATGGTTTTTATCCTTTCTCTTGTTAGTGTGATGTATCACATTGATTTGTGAATATTGAAACACCCTTGCATCCTGGGAATAAATCCCACTTGATTGTGGTGAATGATTTTTTTTAATGTTTTATTTAATTCTGTTTGCTAATATTTTGTTGAGGGTTTTTGCATCTATGTTCATCAGAGGTAATGACCTGTAGTTTTCTTTTTTGTAGTGTCTTTATCCGGTTCTGGTGTCAGAGTAATGCTGGCTTTGTAGAATGAATTTGGAAGCTTCCCTTCCTCTTCTATTTTTTGGAATGGTTTGAATAGGTATAACTTCTCTTTAAATATTTGGTAGAATTCACCTATAAGCCATCTGGTCCTGAACTTTTATTTGTTGGGAGTTTTTGATTACTGATTCAGTTTCATTGATAGTAATTGATCTGTTCAAATTTTCTATTTCTTTCTGATTCAGTTTTGGAAGGTTATATGTTTCTGGGAATGTATCCATTTCTTCTAGGTTGTCCAATTTGTTGGCATGTAATTTTTCATAATATTCTCTTGTAGTTCTTTGTATTTTTGTGGTGTTGGTTGTTATTTCTCTTCCTTCAGTTTCTGCTTTTATTTATTTGAGTTCTCCATTTTTTTTTATGAGTTTAGCTAAAGGTTTATCAATTTTTTTGATCTTTTCAAAGAACCAGCGCCTGGTTTTCTATTGATATGTTCTATTTTTGGTTTGTATTTCATTTATTTGTGCTCTAATCTTTATTATTTCCTTCCTTCTACTGGCTTTTGGCTTTGTTCTCTTTCCAGCTCCTTTAGTCATATAGTTAGGTTGGGTTGTTGTGTGTGTGTGTTTTTGTTTTTGTTTTGTATAAAGTGTAAGTTGTACATTTTTTTTTTTGGATAAAGCATGAGTTTTACATTAAGATATTTTTTTCCTATAGATGTTGCTCCAACACCATTTGTTGAAAAGGCTATACTTAAACTTACTCCATTGAATTAATTTTGTATCTTTGCCAAAAATCAGCTGGATATATCTGTGTGGGTTAAATCTGGGTTTTATACTTCTGTTCAGTTGATCTATCCACCAATACCACAATATCTTGATTAATGTTCTGCATGCCTTATTATCAAGTGCCATGATTCCTCCAACTTTATTTGACTTTTGCAAAAATATTTTAACTATTTTGGGGGGCCTGAAATTTTGTATAAATTTTATAATGTGGTTATTTATTTAAAGAAAACCTTGCTAGGATTTTGTCAGGAATTGCATTGAATCTATAGATTGATTTGGGGACAACTCACATCTTTATGATGTGGATTCATCCGGTCTGTGAACACGACTCATGAATATGACCATATATTTAGGTCTTCTGTGATGTCTTACAGCAGCATTTTGTAATTTCCAGCTTAGAGATCCTGTGCATGTTTTATTAAGTATATACCTAATTATTTCATTGTATTTGGAGTGATTGTAAGTGGTATTTGTTTTCTAATATAGGTTTCCATATGTTCATTAGTTCATTATGTTCATTAGTCTGTCAAAATGCAATTGATTTTGTGTTGATGTTGTAACTGGCAACTTTACCAAACTCAATAGTTCTAGGAATTTTGTGTCTGTGTGTTTGTGTGTGATATGTGCTTGTGGACTTCTTGTCATTTTCTTTTTTTAATTTTTTATTGTTATGTTAATAACCATAGATTACATCATTAGTTTTTGATGTAGTGTTCCATGATTCATTGTTTATATATAACACGCAGTGCTCCATGCAATACGTGCCCTCTTTAATACCCGTCACCAGGCTAACCCATCCTCCCACCCCCTTCTCCTCTAGAACCCTCAGTTTGTTTTTCAGAGTCCATCGACTCTCATGGTTCATCTCCCCCTCCAATTTCCCCCCTTCATTCTTCCCCTCCTGCTATCTTCTTTTTTTTTTCTTTAACAGATATTGTATTATATGTTTCAGAGGTACAGATCTGTAATTCAACAGTCTTGCACAATCCACAGCACTCACCATAGCACATACACTCCCCAGTGTCTACCACCCAGCCACCCCATCCCAACCACCCCCCTCCACTCCAGCAACCCTCAGTTTGTTTCCTGAGATTAAGAATTCCTCATATCAGTGAGGTCATATGATACATGTCTTTCTCTGATTGCCTAATTTCGCTCAGCATAACACCCTCCAGTTCCATCCACATCGTTGCAAATGGCAAGATCTCATTCCTTTTGATGGCTGCATAATATTCCATCATATATATATATACACACCACATCTTCTTTATCCATTTGTCTGTTGATGGACATCTTGGCTCTTTCCACAGTTTGGCTATTGTGGACATTGCAGCTATAAACATCGGGGTGCACGTACCCCTTTGGAAACCTACATTTGTATCTTTGGAGTAAATACCCAGTAGTGTAATTGCTGGATCATACGGTAGCTCTATTTTCAACTGTTTGAGGAACCTCCATACTGTTTTCCAGAGTGGTTGCACCACCTTGCATTCCCACCAACAGTGTAGGAGGGTTCCCCTTTCTCTGCATCCTGGCCAACATCTGTCATTTCCTGACTTGTTAATTTTAGCCATTCTGACTGGTGTGAGGTGGTATCTCATTGAGGTTTTGATTTGGATTTCCCTGATGCCGAGCGACGTTGAGCACTTTTTCATGTGTCTGTTGGCCATTTGGATGTCTTCTTTGGAAAAATATCTCTTCATGTCTTCTGCCCATTTCTTGATTGGATCATTTGTTCTTTGGGTGTTGAGTTTAAGAAGTTCTTTATAGATTTTAGATACTAGCCCTTTATCTGATATGTCATTTGCAAATATTTTCTCCCATTCTGTTGGTTGTATTTTGGTTTTGTGGACTGTTTCTTTTGCTGTGCAAAAGTTTTTTATCTTGATGAAGTCCCAATAGTTCATTTTTGCCCTTGCTTCCCTTGCCTTTGGTGATGTTTCTAGGAAGAAGTTGCTGCGGCTGAGGTCGAAGAGGTTGCTGCCCATGTTCTCCCTTAGGATTTTCATGGACTCCTGTCTCACATTTAGGTCTTTCAACCATTTTGAGTCTGTTTTTGTGTGTGGTTTAAGGAAATGGTCCAGTTTCATTCTTCTGCATGTGGCTGTCCAATTTTCCCCACACCATTTGTTGAAGAGACTGTCTTTTTTCCATTGGACATTCTTTCCTGCTTTGTCGAAGATTAGTTGACCATAGAGTTGAGGGTCCATTTCTGGGCTCTCTATTCTGTTCCATTGATCAATGTGTCTGTTTTTGTGCCAGCACCATACTGTCTTGATGATGACAGCTTTGATAGAGCTGGAAGTCTGGAATTGTGATGCTGCCAGCTTTGCTTTTCTTTTTCAACATTTGTCTGGCTATTCGGGGTCTTTTCGGGTTCCATATAAATTTGAGGATTATTTGTTCCATTTCTTTGAAAAAAGTTGATGGTATTTTGGTTTTTTTGTTTTTCAAAGATTTTATTTATTTACTTGACAGAGACAGAGACAGTGAGAGCAGGGACACAAGCAGGGGGAGTGGGAGAGGGAGAAGCAGGCTTCCCGCTGAGCAGGGAGCCCGATGTGGGACTTGATCCCAGGACTCTGGGATCATGACCTGAGCCGAAGGCAGCTGCTCAACGACTGAGCCACCCAGGCGCCCAAAGTTGATGGTATTTTGATGGGGATTGCATTGAATGTGTAGATTGCTCTCGGTAGCATTGACATCTTCACAATGTTTGTTCTTCCAATCCATGAGCATGGAACGTTTTTCCATTTCTTTGTGTCTTCCTCGATTTCTTTCATGATTATTTTATAGTTTTCTGAGTACAGTTCCTTTGCCTCTTTGGTTAGATTTATTCCTAGGTATCTTATGGTTTTGGGTGCAATTGTAAATGGGATCAACTCCTTCATTTCTCTCTCTTCTGTCTTGTTGTTGGTGTATAGGAATGCCACTGATTTCTGTGCATTGATTTTATATCCTGCCACTCTACTGAATTCTTGTATGAGTTCTGGCAGTTTAGGGGTGGAGTCTTTTGGGTTTTCCACATACAGTATCCTATCATCTGCAAAGAGTGAGAGTTTGACTTCCTCTTTGCCGATTTGGATGCCTTTGATTTCTTTTTGTTGTCTGATTGCTGTGGCTAGGACTTCTAATACTATGTTGAATAGCAGTGGTGATAGTGGACATCCCTGCCACATTCCTGACCTTAAGGGGAAAGCTCTCAGCTTTTCCCCATTGAGAATGATATTCGCTGTAGGTTTTTCATAGATGGCTTTTATGTTACTGAGGTATGTACCCTCTATATTCTGAAGAGTTTTGATCAAGAAAGATGCTGTACTTTGTCAAATGCTTTTTCTGCATCTATTGAGAGGATCATATGATTCTTGTTCTTTCTTTTGTTAATGTATTGTATCACGTTGATTGATTTGCGGATGTTGAACCAGCCTTGCAGCCCAGGGATAAATCCCACTGGTCGTGGTGAATAATCCTTTTAATGTACTGTTGGATCCTATTGGCTAGTATTTTGGTGAGAATTTTTGCATCCGTGTTCATCAAGGATATTGGTATGTAATTCTCCTTTTTGTTGGGGTCTTTGTCTGGTTTGGGGATCAAGGTAATGCTGGCCTCATAAAATGAGTTTGGAAGTTTTCCTTCCATTTCTATTTTTTGGCACAGTTTCAGGAGAATAGGTATTAATTCTTCTTGAAATGTTTGGTAGAATTCCCCTGGGAAGCCATCTGTCCCTGGGCTTTTGTTTGTTGGGAGATTTTTCATGACTACTTCAATTTCCTTAGTGGTTATAGGTCTGTTCAGGTTTTCTATTTCTTCCTGGTTCAGTTTTGGTAGTTGATACATCTCTAGGGATGCATCCATTTCTTCCAGGTTATCTAATTTGCTGGCATAGAGTTGCTCAGAATATGTTCTTATAGTTGTTTGTATTTCTTCGGTGTTGGTTGTGATCTCTCCTCTTTCATCCATGATTTTGTTGATTTGGGTCCTTTCTCTTTTCTTTTTGATAAGTCTGGCCAGGGGTTTATCAGTCTTCTTAATTCTTTCAAAGAACCAGCTCCTAGTTTCGTTGATCTGTTCTACTGTTCTGTTGGTTTCTATTTCATTGATTTCTGCTCTGATCTTTATTATTTCTCTTCTCCTACTGGGTTTAGGCTTTATTTGCTGTTTTTTCTCTAGCTCCTTTAGGTGTAGGGTTAAGTTGTGTATTTGAGACCTTTCTTGTTTCTTGAGAAAGGCTTGTCTTGCTATATACTTTCCTCTTAGGACTGCCTTTGCTGCATCCCAAAGATTTTGAACAGTTGTGTTTTCATTTTCATTGGTTTCCATGAATTTTTTTAATTCTTCTTTAATTTCCTGGTTGACCCATTCATTCTTTAGTAGGATGCTCTTTAGCCTCCATGTATTTGAGTTCTTTCCGACTTTCCTCTTGTGATTGAGTTCTAGTTTCAAAGCATTGTGGTCTGAAAATATGCAGGGAATAATCCCAATCTTTTGGTACCGGTTGAGACCTGATTTGTGACCTAGGATGTGATCAATTCTGGAGAATGTTCCATGGGCACTAGAGAAGAATGTGTATTCCGTTACTTTGGGATGGAATGTTCTGAATACGTCTGTGAAGTCCATTTGGTCCAGTGTGTCATTTAAAGTCTTTATTTCCTTGTTGATCTTTTGCTTAGATGATCTGTCCATTTCAGTGAGGGGGTTGTTAAAGTCTCCCACTATTATTGTATTGTTGTCAATGTGTTTCTTTGCTTTTGTTATTAATTGCCTTATATACTTGGCTGCTCCCATGTTAGGGTCATAGATATTTACAATTGTTAGATCTTCTTGTTGGATAGACCCTTTAAGTAGGCTATAGTGTCCTTCCTCATCTCTTATTACAGTCTTTGGTTTAAAATCTAATTTTTCTGATAGAAGGATTGCCACCCTAGCTTTCTTTTGGTGTCCATTACCATGGTAAATTGTTTTCCACCCCCTCACTTTCAATCTGGGGGTGTCTTTGGGTCTAAAATGAGTATCTTGCGGACAGCATATCGATGGGTCTTGCTTTTTAATCCAATCTGATAGCCTGTGTCTTTTGATTGGGGCATTTAGCCCATTTACATTCAGGGTAACTATTGAAAGATATGAATTTAGTGCCATTATATTGCCTGTAAGGTGACTGTTACTGTATATTGTCTCTATTCCTTTCTGGTCTGTGTTACTTTTAGGCTCTCTCTTTGCTTAGAGGACCCCTTTCAATATTTCTTGGAGGGCTGGTTTCGTGTTTGCAAATTCCTTTAGTTTTTGTTTGTCCTGGAAGCTTTTTATCTCTTCTTCTATTTTCAATGACAGCCTAGCTGGAGTATTCTTGGCTAGCCTAGTATTCTTGGCTGCATATTTTTCTCGTTTAGTGCTCTGAATATATCATGCGAGTCCTTTCTGGCTTGCCAGGTCTCCTTGGCTAGGTCTGTTGCCAATCTAATGTTTCTACCATCGTAGGTTACAGATCTCTTGTCCCGAGTTGCTTTCAGGATTTTCTCTTTGTCTCTGAGACTCGTAAGTTTTACTATTAGATGTCGGGGTACTGACCTATTTTTATTGATTTTGAGGGGCGTTCTCTGTGCCTCCTGGATTTTGATGCCTGTTTCCTTCCCCACATTAGGGAAGTTCTCTGCTATAATTTGCTCCAATATACCTTCTGCCCCTCTCTCTCTTTCTTCTTCTTCTGGGATCCCAATTATTCTAATGTTGTTTTGTCTTACCATATCGCTTATCTCTCGAATTCTGCCCTCGTGATCCAGTAGTTGTTTATCTCTTTTTTTCTCAGCTTCTTTATTTTCCATCATTTGGTCTTCTATATCACTGATTCTTTCTTCTGCCTCATTTATCCTAGCAGTTAGCGCCCCAATTTTTGATTGCACCTCATTAATAGCCTTTTTGATTTCGACTTAGTTAGATTTTAGTTCTTTTATTTCTCCAGAAAGGTTTCTCTAATAACTTCCATGCTTTTCTCAAGCCCAGCTAGTATCTTTAAAATCATCATTCTGAACTCTAGTTCCGACATCATACTAATGTCTGTATTGAATAGGTCCCTCTCAGTTGGTACTGCCTCTTGTTCTTTTTGTTGAGGTGATTTTTTCCATCTTGTCATTTTGTCCAGAGGAGAATAGATGAATGAGAGAACAAAATGCTAACAGGGTAACAACGTCCTCAGAAAATATACTCTAAACAAATCAGAAAAGACCTGAAACTGGGGGAAAAGAAAGGGTAAGAAAGAAAAAAGAAAAAGAAAAAAACAAAGATAAAGATAAACAAAAACAGAACAAAATAAGAAAAAAAAAGAATATGATCAAATATGATCAGGCTGGTACATAGATCAGTGCCTCACACTAGATTTTGCGTGTATTTTGGTCTGTTAGAAGAAAGTGCCTCCCAAAATTTTAAAGAACGAAAAACTTATATATGTACAAAAATAAGGGTTAATACGTTAAAGGGATGGAATATGAATGTAAAGATGAAAATTATAGAAAAATTTGTAAAAGGAATTGATCAGTTGTTTGAAAAAAGAAAGGATTTTAAAAAAAGAAAAAAAAGGGAGAGTATGTGATCAGGCAGGAGACTAGAACAAAGCCATACACTAGAGATTTAGGGTATATTTTGATCTGTTAGAAGAATGTGTATCTCAAAATTTTAAAGAGAGAACAACTTACATATATATGCCAAAAATAAGGGTAACTACTATGAAGGGATAGGATATGACTCTAAAAATGAAAAATAAAAATGTTTTTTTAAAAAAGGGATTGATCAGATGTTGGTTGAAAAAGGGAAAAATAAAAATTAAAAAAAAGAGAGACAGTTAAAAAAATTAACTTTGAAAGACTAAAGAATCATGGTAAAAAAGCCCCATGGATTCTATGTGTAGTGTTCCCCTAGCCCTGGAATTCTTCCATTCTCATTGATGGTAAACTTGGTCTTGGCTGGCTGTTCTTGCTGATCTTCTGGGGGAGGGGCCTGTTGTCGTGGTTCCCAAATGTCTTTGCCGGAGGCAGAATTCCCCTGCCCTTGCCGGGCTGGGCTAAATAATCTGCTTGGGTTTGCTCTTGGGAGCTTTTGTTCCCTGAAAGCTTTCTGGACAGCTTGGAGGCCGAGAGTGAAAATGGCGGCCTCCCAATCTCTGCCCTGGAGGAGCCAAGAAATCAGGGCCCCACTCCTCAATGAGCCCCCAGAGAAAAGCAGTCAATCACTCCCATCTCCCCGGTCTCTGGCTGCACTCCGTGCTCACCCAGCCTGTGACTGACCGTTTCTGTCTCTGACACCCGACCCCGTGTGGAGTCTCCAAACCCAGCAGATCCCTGCGGTGCGCTCCCGCGCCGCTCCTCCCAGGGGAGGAAGGGGAGTCTCCCCGGATCTGCCGCTTGTTGGGTCCCTGCTGGAAGAGCAGTGGCCCGACTGTCCTGCGGATCATGGTTTATGGCAGCCCTGAGCTGAGAGCCCACGCCTCGGCTCCATCTCTGCAGCCGGCTTCCCCGCTCTGATACCTGGGATTGATAAGAGTGGGCATTCTGGCCTTTCCCCCAGTCTTAGGGGAAAAGATATTCAGTCTTTCACTATTGTGAATTATATTAACTGTAGATATTCTTTATCTGTAGATATTCTTTATCAAGTTAAGGATGTTCCCCTCATTTTTAATTTTCTGAGAGTTTTTATCATGGGTGGTTGCTGAATTTTATCAAATGCTTTTGCTGCATCAATTGATAACATGATTTTTCTTCTTTAGTCTATTGATATGTGGATTACTGATTGATTTTCAAATGTTAATCAACCTTGTATGTCTGGAACATTTTCCACTTCCATATTTTCTCCATGTATAACTCTTTTAGTACCTTGCTGGATTTGGTTTGCTAATACTCCATTGTGGGTTTTTATATCTTCTAAGTACACAAAGGATATTGGTCTGTAGTTTTTCTTAGTTCTTTTTTCCACATTCTTAATTTTTTTTATTTTTAAAAAATATTTTATTTATGGGCGCCTGGGTGGCTCTGTTGGTTAAGTGACTGCCTTTGGCTCAGGTCATGACCCTGGAGTCCTGGGATCAAGTCCCACATTGGGCTCCCTGCTCAGCAGGGAGTCTGCATCTCCCTGTGACCCTCTTCCCTCTCGTGCTCTCTATCTCTCATTTTCCCTCTCTCAAATAAATAAATCTTTATAAAAAATATTTATTTATTTGACAGAGGCAGAGATAGAGGAGGAACACAAACGGGGAGTGGGAGAGGGAGAAGCAGACTTCCTGCCGAGCAGGTAGCCTGATGTGGGACTTGATCCCTGGACCCCGGATCATGCCCTGAGCCGAAGGCAGGCGCTTAACATGACTGAGCCACCCAGGTGCCCGTTTCCACATTTTTTAAATTGATGTGTAGTTGATATATAATACCATATTAGTTTTAGGTGTACAACATAGTGATTTCACATTTATATACATCACAAAGTGACCGCAATAAATCTAGCTATTATCTCACCATACGAAGTTGTTACTTATTAGTAACCATATTCCCTATGCTACACATTATATCACTTGTCTTATTTATTTTATAACTGGAAGTTTATACCTTTTAATCCTCTTCCCTTATTCCCTTCCTTCCCTACACCCTTCCCCTCTAGCGACCACCAGATTATTCTCTGTATTTATTAGTCTGTTTCTATTGTTTTGTTTGTTTTTCTTTTTTATCATAGTTATTTAAATTTTTTTAAAATTTGAGTACAGTTGACATATAATATTATATTAGTTTCAAGTGTACAACATAGTGATTCAATTCTTAACACTGTTTTTGTCTGGTTTTGGTATCCAGTTAATGCTATCCTCCTCAAGGGATGGGGTGGCAGGGTGCTGAACACTGGGGAGGGTATGTGCTATGGTGAGCACTGTGAATTTTGTAAGACTAATGAATCATAGACCTGTACCCCTGAAACAAATAATACATTATATGTTAATAAAAAAATTTTTTTTTTAAATACTATCCTCCTCAGATGAGTTGAGAAGTTGTCCCTCCTCTTTTGTTCTTGGAATAAATTGGTATAATTCTTTTTTGAAGATTTGGTAAAATTATCATGGAGCCATTTGGGCCTGGAGATTTTTCCCCAGGGCTTCTTTATTAAGAATTCAATTCTAAAACATTGTTTTAGGGCTATTAATGTTTATTTTATCTTGGTTGAATTTTGGCAGTTGGTAGTTTTTTAGGATGTGGTCTATTTTCCTAAATTGTCAAATCTCTCATTGCAAAGTTATTTATTGTATTCCTTTATTACCTTTTTAATGACTGCAAGATCTATAGTGATGTCCCCTATATTGTTTCTGATATTAATGCTCTGTCCTCTCTTTCTCTCTCTCTCTCTCTCATTTTCTCTCTCTCTCATTCTCTCTTTTTCAGTCTTGCTAGAGGTTTAATCAGATTTATTGGTACCCCCCCAAAAAGCAGTTTTATCTAATTGATTATCTCTAATGTTTTATTTTCAATTTCATCGATTTCTGCTCTTTATTGTTTCCTCCCTTCTGCCTGCTTTAGTTTTATTTTGTTCTTATCTAATTTATTCTTTTTCTGATTTGAGTTAGGAACTTATCATTGATTTGAGATACTTCCTCATTTCCAACATAAGCATTTAGTGAAAAAATTTCTCTCCCAGCACTGTTTTAACTGCGTCTCACATATTTTAATTTGTTGTGTTTTTGTTTTCATTCAGTTCTAAGCATGTTTCTTTCCTTTAAGCCTTCCTCTTTAACCCATGGATTATTTATAAATGTGTTATTTAATTCCACATGTTCAGAGTTTTTCCTGTTGTCTTTCTGTAATCACTCTCTAGTTTGATTCCACAATGGTCAGAGAACACACTCTGTATGATTTCAGTTCTTTTAAATTAGTTGGGATCTGTTTTAATGACTAATAGATAGTCTATCTTCATAAAGATATGAAGATATGTTTTGTGGGCACTAGAAAGATATGTGTATTCTGCTATTACTGGGGGGAGTGTTCTGTCTATGTTGTTGGATACTGCTGGTTGACTGTGTGTTTTCTGTCCCTGCCGATTTTGTGTCTAGTAGTTCTTTCAGTTTTTGAGAGGGAAGTTATGAGGCCCTTAACTATATTTGTTGCTTTGTCTCTTTTTCCTTTGAGCTCTATCAGTTTTATTTAACTTCATATATTTTAAGACTGGTTTATATGTGCCCATTTAAGATCTATGCTTTTCTGGTAGATTGATCCCTTTATTATATAAATTTTCTTTGCTGTGAATTCTATTTTATCAGGTATTAATATTAGCCATGGCAGTTTTTTATTAATATTTTCATGGTATGTCTTTTTCCATCCTTTTACTTTCTTTTATTATGTTCAGTTAGGCAACATATAGTACATCATTAGTTTTTGATGTAGTGTTCAACGATTCATTAGTTGCATATAACACCCAGTGCTCATCACAACATGGCTTAATACCCATCCTTTTACTTTCAATCTGTCAGTGTTGTACTTAAAGTAAATTTCTTGGGGCACCTGATTGGCATAGTTGGTTGAGCGTCCAACTGTTGGTTTTGGCTCTGTCAGGATCTAGGGTCATGGGATTGAGCCCTGTTGTTGGGCTTCACACGCAGCTCAGAGTCTGCTTAAGACTTTCTCTCCCTCTTTCTTTGCCTCTCCGCACCTGTGCTCATGCAAGCGTGTGCTCTCACTCTCAAATAAATAAATCTTTTTTTAAAGAAAGTAAATTTCCTAGAAGTAGGATATAGTTTGATATTGTTCTTTTATCCACTCTGCCAATATATTTTTTGATTAGTAGTATTAGACCATTTATATTTAAAGTAATAATTGATATGTTAGCACTTCTGTTATTTTATTATTTTCTATTTGTTTTCATTGGTCTTTTTCCTCTTTCTTTTTTCTTGCCTTCCTTCAGGTTACTTAAACATTTTTTATAATTCTGTCTTGGTTTACTTTTAGTTTT
The DNA here is from genome assembly GCF_003265705.2 of Callorhinus ursinus. Classification (NCBI taxonomy): domain Eukaryota; kingdom Metazoa; phylum Chordata; class Mammalia; order Carnivora; family Otariidae; genus Callorhinus; species Callorhinus ursinus. The sequence goes on from NW_027397072.1 coordinate 78,010,897, forward strand.
TAAAAAATTTCTCTCTTTGTATGATTTTTTAATTGTTTCTTTGGGTATGGACAGCATACATAAGTGACTTGTAAAAGTCTACTGGTGTCAACATTTTGTTGACTTTGTGTGAGTGTGGAAATCTTACTTCAATTTAGAAAATTTCAGATTTCTTTATATTCCCCAGGTTTAAATACCATTATCCGGAGTATCAGGTGGTGTTACAATGTCTGTTTCAGTCATTTCTAAGGATTGATCTGCTAGCCACAGTTGGTTTTGTTTTGTTTTTTACCATGTGTAAGAATGGTTTTATTTTCTCTTAATTCCTGAAGGACAATTGGACAATTTTACATTCAGTATTTGCAGTCAATTGTTCTTCCCTTTTTTGTGGTTGAAAAATAGTGAAGCCTCTCTTTGGGGCCTCCTACGTTTTAAATGTGAAATTTTCTGTCATTCAAACTGGTGTTTCCTTAGGTAATATGTCTTTTCTCTCTGGCTACTTTCAAGATTTTTTCCTTTGTCTCTTATATTCAAATGTTTAACTGTAATGCATCATGGCATAGATTTTCTTGGGTTTATTCTGTTTGGTGTTTGTTCAGCTTCTTGAATCTGTACATTGTGTCTTTCACCAAATTTGGAAAGTTTTCATCTATTTCTTCAAAAAGTCTCTGTTCTACTTTCTGTCTCCCTGTCCTTTTGAGACCTGGATGATATGAATGTTGGATATTTTGTTATTATCCTACAGGGTAATAGTTTATCCTGAGTCTCTGTTTATCTTTTGTCATTTTTTTTCTGTTGTTAAAATTGGCTGAATTCTATTGTTCTGTCTTCAAGTTCTCTGATACTATCCTCTGCCATCTCTGCTCTACTATTGAGCCCATCCAACAAGTTTATTTGTTATTTTATTTTTTAGTTCTACAATTTCCACTTGGAAATTTTTATAACTTCTGTTTCTTAGCTGAAATTTTCTGTTTGTTCATTTGTTTCAAGAGAATTTGTAATTAATTGTTGAAGCATTTTTATGACAGCTTCTTTGAAATCCTTATCAGATAATCCCAACTTCTGATTCATCATTCATTCTGTTGGCATCATTTGATTGTCTTTCTCATTTAAGGTGTGATTTTCATGGTTCTTGCTATGATGGGTAATTTTTTATAGTATCCTGAACATTTTGTCTATTATGTAAGGGACTCTGGATCCTATTCAGATCTTTTATTTTAGGAACTAGTTGCCCTGTTTAAAGTTAGCACATAGACCTCGACCTGCTTCTGTGGACTGTGGTTCCAATGGTAATTTAATTTTCACAGCCTTTGTGATATTATTTTGGTGCTTGGTTTGCTGGGTGTTAGTGGGGCTTCAACTGGTCCTTGCTGGTGCTGTCTAAGGGAGCAGCAGGAGTTTCCTCAGGCCAGGAGGCTAGATGTCTCTCAGTGGGGAAAAATTTTGGTAGCTTCCCCACTACTATCTTTTGAGTTTTTTCATGTCTCTAGGTAAGGGAGGAGAGCCTTGAACCTACAGAGGCTGAGGGGCTTCCTGGTGTAGGCCACTTGCCATAGCTGGATCAATCTTGCATGATCTGTCTACTTGTTCTGGTATCTCTGTACAAGGGAGGAATGTCTTAGGCTCATGCCCATACCAGGCCACTTGTATAGCCTGCCTGCCCATTCCAGTAAGCCTGAGTTTTGCTAGAAATGCTACTTGCTACTTGTCCTAAACATTTTAATGGCCTTTTGTCACCTCCACCATTTCACTTAGATTTGAGATTGTTGCTATTGATAGGCATCCCTGTCCTGAATTTTTATTCTGTTTCAATTTTTAACATAGAAGAGTAATGAAATTTAGTGACTGACTACAGAACATGGGGAGTAATTAAGTGCCTGAATCCACTGCCAGATAAATATGTTTTTATTCATTATTTTCAGGGTTTGGGAATAGTACAGTTTTTTATGTTTGGAGACTTTTGGAGCTAAATTTTATTTTCATTTTGGCACACCTGTTGTTTTGCCTAACGATTTTGGTCAAGGTGGCCTGCCAGAATTCAGCTCTCCTATGTGGATCATTTATCTCTTTTACTCACAGACACAGCTCCCAACGAAGTTTATCCTTCTTAATTCCTGGTTACAAAGGCAACCAAGGCAGGAATTACCCTGTTGTTGCCTAGAAAAATAATGAATAACACTTAGCATAGTCCTATCTCTATGTACAGAGACCACTGATGTTAACTTTCTGTGAAAAAGATAGATAATTTATAGATTATTAGCTCATCTTCAGTCTAATTATCTAGTTTCTTATAGAAGAGGCTAAGTGCCTTCTTGTTGAAAACAAGGACACATCTCATTCATGAATACTACATAAAGCCTTGGTACTTGTGCCTCCAAACTGTGAAGTACAGAACACATTTACAATTAATGTGGTTTCTGTAATCACATATAAAAAATAATCAAGATGTCTTGGTACAAGCTCCTTACCTTCTATATAACACACAGATTAAATGTCAATATTTGATAAGTATCTATTTGCTAGTTAAAGGACTGCAATCTGTAAATATGGTGAAGCATCACTCCTAGGATTATGTTATGTTGACCTTAAGCCAAGGTTGTCTAGGAGAGTCCAGGATACATGAGCTCTTCAAAGGAGAAGCTTTTTCTAGCTGGTGACAGAAAAGAAAGAGAAACTTGAAGCATGAGGGGAATTCAGTGTGCCATTGCTGGCTTGAAGGTGAAGAGGCTACATGGATAGTAATGTGGTTGCTTAGGGAGCTGAGAGGCCCCCTGACAGCCAGCAAGGATAGAGGGACCTCAGTCCTGTAGCTGCAAGGAAATGAGTTCTGCCAACAACTTGAATGAGGTTGGAAGTAGATCTCTCTCAAAGAGGGGCAGAGCATGAGCTCAGATAAGTGGAACAAGCCTTTACTGCAGCATTTAGTTGGTGGCAGAACTGTCCTCTGAGATTTGGAAGCTGCATTCTTTTTTTAAGGATCCAAGAAAATAGGTGCATCTAATAAAGAATCTCCTTTTGTCCCAATTCCTTTAACCCCTTTCCCTTTGATACCAACAGAATCAACCAAAACCAGCCTGCTCAGAAACCAGATGTCCAGCCTCAAGAGCTCAGCTTGCAGCAAGAGGACAGATGGCCTTTCCACTTCCAGCAGCTGGAACACTCCAAGTGACAGAGGCAAGCCAGAGAGAGTCTCTGTATCAGGAAGCGCAGGCCGGCCTCCCTTTGCCCAGTGTGTCTGCTCCTAAAAAGCTGGGTGTAGATACATTTTGGGGGAAACAAATCATTTTTAAGTGGGTTAGGTTTGCTTCCTATTCAGGGACTCCTTGTAAATCATGTCTGCCTGCTATAGTGAACTGGATTTTCTTAGACTGAGATTTGCAATTACTGTGCCTGGACGTTTAATATACAAATGGCTCACATAACTATGGTGCTACTGTAGTGCTTGCTGCCACTCCGTGGTTTGAACTTGAAAATCTAATACTTCAGAGTTGGTTTATTTTCTTCCCTTCATTCACAGGTGGTGGCAACATCTGATGAGCCCCTCTCTGGTCCATATTGTCAGCCTTTTGGGGGCTAAGTGAGAGGAAAATATGATTTTCTTTTTTTTTTTTTTTTTTAAAGATTTTATTTATTTATTTGAGAGAGAGAGAATGAGAGATAGAGAGCACGAGAGGGAAGAGGGTCAGAGGGAGAAGCAGACTCCCCGCCGAGCAGGGAGCCTGATGTGGGACTCGATCCCGGGACTCCAGGATCATGACCTGGGCCGAAAGCAGTTGCTTAACCAACTGAGCCACCCAGGCTCCTGAAAATATGATTTTCCACTCCAATTTTATTATAATAATAAAATCCTTCTTCTTAAAATAGTAAATTTCTAAGAGTTTAATTCCTGTAGGACTTTTTCCTGTATTTCAAATAGTTGATAACTAGTAGATGAAACTAATGACACAGATACGCACAATCAGTCCCCTACGTAGGAGGAAGTGACTGAGTGACAAGTGTACACTCCATCATAGCTGAATCTAACCTTATGTTCTTTAGTGCTGATTGTTGTGATGTCTTTTCCTCTGTTTCAGTTAACCTGTCATAGTCCTAGGTCTGCTATATGCATGGTTCTTAAAGGGCTTAGCATATGATGAGTAGAGTATGATTTCTTAGATATTTAACCAACTCACTCCCAAACACCCCTCCTAGATGCTGCCAATTCAACTAGCAAATATTTCTTTCCACTTGTAAGTCCAAGTTTATATAAGGATATATATATTAAAAATCCCAAACATTGTTTTGAAAATGTGTATCTACAACTAAACAGGGTCTAATAGGGATTTTGGCTTTCCATACAGAGTGGAGGAACCACAAAGCAAACTATCGGAAACTAAAATGTCAATCAAGATTCTTTTGTATAATTTGGGGGGGTCTAATGAAGCCAACATTGAACAATCATTGGTTAATGGCATTCTCAAATTTAACATTTTTAAAAATGTGTTTTCTGGGGAATGAGAGAATGAATGTCTCATTTTTCCATGGAGAGGGATCTCAATGGATATGGGATGAAGTTGATAAGCAAAACAATGATAGGGCCATATTCATCTATGCATTGGTCTTTAGTGTAATTGCAAATGAATCTTGCCAGAGTACCCACTATGACAGTCAGGATTCTCTGAAATATGGTCCATTTGTTAATCATCAGTCACAACCGAACTAAAAGATAAGCGCAATCCTTCTGCATTTTTGATAAAAAAAACCCATATATTAGGAAATTATACAACCATCATTTTCTCCTTCCACAGAAATAAGCATCCTGCTGAGAAATGAGTACCTAGATGGCAAATCATTAGGAAGAGTGAGTCGAGAAGGAAAACAGGTTCATGACCAAGAGTGAGTACTTTAATTTTACCAGGGAGTTTTGTTGTGTTTTTGTTTATTACAAGTTTTAAAGCATCATAGTCTGTGTTCTTATTTCTTCAAGTATGTCTTCAGAAAAGTGGCTCAAGACCCATGGCTTGGTTGCCAAGAAACTCACTGTCATGGATGCCTTGTCCGTGACAGCGGTCCCTCACATCCCCACCTATGTTCCCATTCTGGACAAGCATGTTGTTTCCAAGGTCTTTGATGAGGTAAGACTGATTTTCTATCTGTCCCTGCCTGACGTATTTTTCATTACCGGTTCAAATAAAATGTAGTCCACTTTGGTCTTGTACAGTTGTAACAGAAATGTATTTCAGCCATTGAAAAGAAAATTATTTGTAAAGTTAGTAAAAAGGAGAGATAAAAACTCTTACGAAGTTTTGTTTTTAAGCTGAGAAGAGATTGGTCTTTGTTGGGCTGGCCATTCACAGCTGGTTGCTGGTGGGTGGCAGTGTCGAGCTGCAAACATGTTTGAAAATCTCAGAGTCATGAGTCATGAGTGAACATTATCCAGTATCAGAGGACCAGGGGAGAACTTGTGAGAGCTATGTCCTCCCTTTGCTTACCTTCTCTTCTTAAATATAGTGGCATCTTTTCTTTCCTTTTTAAGATTTACTTATTGAGAGAGAGAACACATGCATGCCTACATAAGTGGGGGGAGGGCAGAGGGAGAGATTCTCAAGCAGACTTCTGGCTGAGCTCCGGGCCCAACATGAGGCTTGATCTCATGGGTCCATGAGATCAGGACCTGAGTTGAAACCAGGAGTTGGACCCCTTAGCTGACTGAGCCACCCAGGCAACCCCAGTGGCATCTTTTCCATCATAAAAGTCTCCAAAGGAAAAAGTCAGAGACGGAAAGAGGGAGGGAGCAAGAGAGATGCAGAGAGAGAGAGAGACAGAGACAGAGAATGAACCAGAGCCAAAGAACCATAAGAGAGTGACAGTCATAGCCTAGAAGGGGAAAAAGCAGAGCATGGGAGGGTTAAATGTGGAGGAAGGCCAAGTAAATACTGAAAAGTTTCCCTTGAACTGGGCAACTAGAAGGTCCTTGTCCTTAGCAAGAACGGATTCAGTGGAGTAGCCAGACTGTTAAGAATGAGGAACACACAAAGAACAAGGATATGAAGATCAAACCCCAGTGCTTCTGGGCAAATACAGTGGCAGCTAATGATTTAAATAGAAACATACCAGGCTTTATAGTCACTAAATGGAAATACTATCCTTAAAAGAACTCATCTCATTCTGAGATGGTTACAGAAGTAATGTAGGGTGTTTGGAATTTGCTTCCCAGTCACTGGGAGGGTGGCAGTTGTTGGGGGAGGAGAGGAATAGATAAAAGAAGATTGGCCATGAGTTGATAACTGTTAAATTTGCATAATAAGAATATTGAATCGGGAAGCTCATTCTACTGTCTGCTTTTTTACATAGTTTTGATTTTCCATAATAAAAAATTGAAAGAAATCAAAGGCAGGAAATCTTTTTTTTTTTTTTTAAAGATTTTATTTATTTATTTGGCAGAGAGAGACACAGCAAGAGAGGGAACACAAGCAGGGGGAGTGGGAGAGGGAGAAGCAGGCTTCCTGCGCAGCAGGGAGCCCAATGCGGGGCTCGATCCTAGGACCCTGGGATCATGACCTAAGCCGAAGGCAGACGCTTAACGACTGAGCCACCCAGGTGCCCCTAAAGGCAGAAATCTTTTTTTTTTTAAAGCCTTTATCGGGGTGCCTGGGTGGCTCAGTCGTTGGGCATCTGCCTTCAGCTCAGGTTATGATCTCAGGGTCCTGGGATCAAGCCCTGCATCGGGCTCCCTGATCAGTGGGAAGCCTGCTTCTCCCTCTCCCACTCCCCCTGCTTGTGTTCCCTCTCTGGCTGTGTCTCTCTCTGTCAAATAAATAAATAAAATCTAAAAAAAAAAAAAAAAGGGTGGGGACTTTATCTAACTGGTCTTGATGTATTTGCAAAAAGCAGAGGAGTTGGTGAATTTTTTCTCTTAGTCACATTGAAGACATTACACTCATGGAGTTCAACATGCGCCCTGGTTTGGCACAACCAGTGATTTTTGCTCTGGAAGTTGTGTGTGATTGATGCTATATTCCTCATGACTGTGCCTCACAGCGAGTGGTTCTTTGTCTGACTGAGACCTTGTGACTGGCAGGTTCTATTTGTATCTCCAGTGAACTCTAACCTGATTGGCTGGATAACGATGTATCACTTGAACTTGACTTCTCCAGAAGGAGCAGAGAGAAACTGAACATTGATTGATTTCTTCTAGGAAGTTTGGTGGCAGCTTTTCCTATTCTGTGCATTTATTTTATTAATACTCTTCAGTTTTATTTGGAATTAGATGTCTTTAGTGAACTCTACTGAGAAGTAGAATTTTCTTGTGCTTCTCATGTCTCCTTCTAAGCCTTCCAATAGCCTGAAACATGGAAAAGTAAATTTCTCAAAAAACAAACATGATAGGGTAGGGTAGTACAAACATAAAATCAAGGAAGAAACCACAAGGGAAAAATTTATAGATCGAATACAGAAAAATGTTATATTGCATAAAAACATACAAATAAAATGAAGGCAGAGCTCAGAAAAATATTTGTAACATATACAACAAAGAGTTACAAGAGTAATGTCTTAAATATGTTTTTGTGTGTGCATCCACATAAACCAGTGTGTGTGTGTATAAATCATTGTTCACAGAACAACATACATGTACACGTGCCCATACCATAAAAGAATAAAAAAATGGTAAATACCTCATTGGAAAATCTAGGGAGATAAATTAAAAATTTATCAAAACCCCATACAAAAATATTTCTTATCGGGTAACCAAATATATGCGTTGAGAAAAAGTGCAAACTGAAAAACCAGTTAGACAACTACCCCACCACCACCGTCAAATTTGTAAGGTTAAAAAATACTAATAAACAAACAAACACAAATACCAATGAACAGTGATGGCAAAATTAGGATGAAAGGAGAACTTTTATATTCTGCTGGTGGGAGTATGAATTGGTGCATCCTTGGCAGTACACTCAGAGGTGTTAAGAGCATACAGCCTTTTCTCCAGTGAATCCGTATGTAGATATTCCATAATCAGAAATACTGATACATCTATTCAAAGAATGGTTAGTGCTGCCTTATATCTAACAATGAGAATGCTGAAGATATCTTAAACGTCTACAGGGTATACCTGTATCATGGAGGGTCATACTTTCATTAAATGTCATGTTTCTGAAGAATAAGGAAGACATAGGGAAAAGCTCTCGATGTAATTTTTTTAAATTTAATTTTATTATGTTAGTCACCATACAGTATTTTATTTATTTATCAGAGAGACAGAGGCAGGCAGAGGGAGAAGCAGGCCCCTTGCTGAGCAAGGAACCCGATGTGGGACTCGATCCCAGGACCCTGGGATCATGACCTGAGCTGAAGACAGACACTTAACTGACTGAGCCACCCAGGCGTCCCAGTACATCATTAGTTTTTGATGTAGTGTTCCATGATTCGTTGTTTTCATATAACACCGAGTGCTCCATGCAATACGTGCCCTCCTTAATACCCATCACCAGGCTAATCCATCCCCCCACCTCCCTCCCCTCTAAAACCCTCACTTTGTTTCTCGGAGTCCATAGTCTCTCATGGTTCTTCTCCCCCTCCGATTTCCCCCCCTTCATTTTTCCCTTCCTTCTCCTAATGTCCTCCATGCTGTTCCTTATGTTCCACAAATAAGTGAAACCATATGATAATTGACTTTCTCTGCTTGACTTATTTCACTTAGCATAATCTCCTACAGTCTCATCCATGTTGATCTAAAAGTTGGGTATTCATCCTTTCTGATGGCTGAGTAAGATTCTATTGTATATATGGACCACATCTTCTTTATCCATTTGTCTGTTGAAGGGCATCTCGGCTCTTTCCACAGTTTGGCTATTACGGACATTGCTGCTATGAACATTGGAGTGCATTTGGCCCTTCTTTTCACTACATCTTTGTCTTTGGGGTAAATACCCAGGAGTGCAATTGCTGGGTCATAAGGTAGCTCTATTTCTAATTTTTTGAGGAACCTCCACACTGTTTTCCAAACTGGCTGTACCAACTTGCATTCCCACCAACAGTGTAAGAGGGTTCCCCTTTTCCACAACCTTTCCAACATTTGTTGTTTCCTGTTTTGTTAATTTTTGCCATTCTAACTGGTGTAAGGTGGTATCTCATTGTGGTTTTGTTTTGTATTTCCCCTGATGGCTAGTGATGATGAACATTTTTTCAGGTGTCTGTTAGCCATTTGTATGTTTTCTTCGAAGAAGTGTCTGTTCATGTCTTCTGCCCATTTTTTAACGTGATTATTTGTTTGTTGGGTGTTGAGTTGGAGAAGTTCTTTATAGATCTTGGTTATCAGTGCTTTGTCTGTAGTGTCATTTGCAAATATCTTCTCCCATTTTATGGGTTGCCTCTTAGTTTTGTTGATTGTTTCCTTTGCTGTGCAGAAGCTTTTTATCTTGATGAAATCCCAAAAGTTCATTTTTGCTTTTGTTTCACTTGCCTTTGGAAATGTATCTTGAAAGAAGTTACTGTGCCAATGTCGAAGAGGTTACTGCCTATGTTCTCCTCTAGGATTTTGATGGATTCCTGTCTCACATTGAGGTCTTTCATCCATTTAGAGTTTATCTTTGTGTATGGTGTTAGAGAATGGTCGAGTTTCATTCTTCTGTATATAGCTGTCCAATTTTCCCAGCACCATTTATTGAAGAGACTGTCTTTTTTCCATTGCATATTTTTTCCTGCTTTGTCGAAGATTATTTGATCACAGAGTTGAGAGTCCATATCTGGGCTCTCTATTCTGTTCCATTTGGTCTATACGTCTGTTTTTGTGCCAGTACCATGCTGTCTTGGTGATCACAGCTTTTTATATAGCTTAAAATCAGGCAACATGATGCCCCCAGCTTTGTTTTTCTTTTTCAACATTTCCTTGGCGATTCAGGGTCTTTTCTGATTCCATACAAATTTTAGGATTGTTTGTTCCAGCACTTTGAAAAATGTCATTGGAATTTTGATCAGGATGGCGTTGAAGGTATAGATTGCTGTGGGCAGCATAGACATTTTAACAATGTTTATTCTTCTGATCCATGAACATGGAATGTTTTTCCAACTTTTCGTGTCTTCTTCAATTTCTTTCATGAGTGTTCTGTAGTTCCTAGAGTATAGATCCTTTACCTCTTTGGTTAGGTTTATTCTGAGGTACCTTATGGTTTTTGGTGCTATTGTAAATGGAATCGATTCTCTAATTTCTCTTTCTATAGTTGCATTGTTAGTGTATAAGAAAGCAACTGATTTCTGTGCATTGATTTTGCCTGATGGATTCCTGGGGGGGATTCTTCCAAACATTCTACAAGAAACAATAACTATTCTCCTGAAGCTGTTTCAAAAAATAGAAACAGAAGGAAAGCTTCCAGACTCACTCTATGAGGCCAGCATTACCTTAATCCCCAAACCAGGCAAAGACCCCATCAAAAAGGAGAATTTCAGACCGATATCCCTGATGAATATGGATTCCAAAATTCTCAACAAAATCCTAGCTAATAGGATCCAACAATACATTAAAAGGATCATCCACCACAACCAAGTCGGATTTATCCCCAGGATGCAAGGGTGGTTCAACATTTGCAAATCAATCAATGTGATGGAACACATTAATAGGAGAGAGAAGAACCATATGGTCCTTTCAATTGATGCGGAAAAAGCATTTGACAAAATACAACATCCTTTCCTGATTAAAACTCTTCAGAGTATAGGGATAGAGGGAACATTCCTCAAGTTCATAAAATCCATCTATGAAAAACCCACAGCGAATATCATCCTCAGTGGGGAAAAGCTGAGAGCGTTTCCCTTAAGATAAGGAACACGACAAGGATGCTCATTCTCACCACTATTGTTCCAACACAGTACTAGAAATCCTAGCAACATCAATCAGACAACAAAAAGAAATAAAAGGTATTCAGATTGGCAAAGAAGAAATCAAACTCTCCCTCTTCGCAGATGACATGATACTTTATGTGAAAAATCCGAAAGGCTCCATCCCCAAATTACTAGAACTCATAGAGCAATTCAGTAATGTGGGAGGATACAAAATCAATGCACAAAAATCAGTTGCTTTCTTATACACTAGCTCTAGATATAATTAATGCTAAATGAAAAAATCAGGTACAAAGCTCCACATATATAGTACATAAATTTGGTTACATATATGTATGATGTAGACATAGCACTCTTTCTCCCTCCTTTTCTCTTTTACCAAAATGTTAGTAGTGTTTATCTGAGTTAGGAGATTATTAGAGATTTGGGGGTTTTGTTTATGTACTTTCTAGTTTTTGTTGTACTACTTTTAACTGAATATATTATTAATGTTATACTGACAAAAAAAGGTTAAGAAAACCAGACCTATAACAAACGATAAAATGGTGAAATATAAAGGGAACCTAATTTTTAATTAATTATTGGTTTATTTTTATTTGCTAAGTAATATATGAATACATTCTCAGTATGGAATGCCATGTGGAAGTCTTTAAAGGAAAACGTGGAAGCTTTTCTCTCAGCCACTCTCATCTACAAAGGAAACTCTGGACAGTTTGGTGACTATCTTTGCAATTTTTTTTTTATTATGTTCAGTTAGCCACTGTATAGTACATAATTAGTTTTTGATGTAGTGTTCAGTGATTCATTAGTTAAGTATAACACCTAGTGCTCATCACAACACATGCCCTCCTCAATACCCATCACCCTGTTACCCCCCCTCCCCTCTGAAACCCCCAGATTGTTTCTCGGGATACATAGTCTCTCATGGTTCATCTTCCCCTCCAATTTCTCCCCCTTTGGATTTCCCTCCCTTCCCCTATGGTCCTCTGTGCTATTGCTTATGTTCCACATATGAGTGAAACCATATCATAACTGTCTTTCTCTGCTTGACTTACTTCACTTAACATAATCCCCTCCAGCTCCATCTATGTCGATGCAAATGGTGGGTATTCATTGTTTTTGAAGGCTGAATAATATTCCATTGTGTATATGTACCACATCTTCTTTATCCATTCATCTGTTGAAGGGCATCTCGGCTCCTTCCACAGTTTGGCTAGTGTGGACATTGCTGCCACGAACACTGGGGTGCATGTGCCCCTTCTTTTCACTATGTCTGTATCTTTGGAGTAAATACCTATTAGTGCAATTGGAGGAACCTCCATACTGTTTTCGAAAGTGGCTGTACCAGCTTGCATTCCCACCAACAGTGTAAGAGGGTTCCCCTTTCTCCACATCCTTACCAACATTTGTTGTTTCCTGTTTTGTAAATTTTTGCCATTCTAACTGATGTAAGGTGGTATCTCATTGTGGTTTTGATTTGGATTTCCCTGATGGCTAGTGATGATGAACATTTTTTCATGTGTCTGTTAGCCATTTGTATGTCTTTTTTGGAGAACTGTCTGTCCATGTCTTCTGCCCATTTTTTGACTGGGTTATTAGTTTTTTGAGTGTAGAGTTTGAGAGGTTCTTTATAGATCTTAGATATCAGCCCTTTATATGTAATGTCATTTGCAAATATCTTCTCCCATTCCATGGGCTGCCTCTTAGATTTGTTGACTGTTTCCTTTGCTGTGCAGAAGCTTTTTATCTTGATGAAATCCCAAAAGTTCATTTTTGCTTTTGTTTCACTTGCCTTTGGAGATGTATCTTGAAAGAAGTTACTGTGGCCGATGTTGAAGAGGTTACGGCCTATGTTCTCCTCTAGGATTTTGATGGATTCCTGTCTCACATTGAGGTCTTTCATCCATTTAGAGTTTATCTTTGTGTATGGTGTAAGGGAATGGTCCAGTTTCATTCTTCTATATGTAGCTGTCCAATTTTCCGAGCACCACTTATTGAAGAGATTGTCTTTTTTCCATTGGAGAGCTTTTCCCTTAAGATCAGGAACACGACAAGGATGCCCACTCTCACCACTGTTGTTCAACATAGTGCTAGAAGTCCTAGCCTCAGCAACCAGGCAACAAAAAGAAATAAAAGGCATCCAGATTGTCAAAGAAGTCAAACTCTCCCTCTTTGCAGATAACATGATACTTTATGTGGAAAACCCAAAAGACTCCACCCCCAAATTACTAGAACTTATATTCAGCAATGTGGCAGGATACAAAATCAGTGCACAGAAATCAGTTGCTTTTCTATACACTAACAATGCAAATGTAGAAAGAGAAATTAAGGAATCAGTTCCATTCACAATAGCACCAAAACCATAAGATACCTAGGAATAAACCTAACTAAAGAGATAAAGGATCTATACTCTAGAAACTACAGAACACTTATGAAAGAAATTGAGGAAGACACAAAAAGATGGAAAAATATTCCATGCTCATGGATTGGAAGAATAAACATTGTTAAAATGTCTGTCCTCCCCAGAGCAATTTACACTTTCAGTGCCATCCCTATTAAAATACCATTGGCATTTTTCAAAGTGCTGGAACAAAAAAATCCTAAAATTTGTATGGAACCAGAAAAGACCCCAAATCGCCAAGGGAATGATGAAAAAGAAAAACAAAGCTGGGGGCATCACGTTGCCTGGACTTCAAGCTATATTACAAAGCTGTGATCACCAAGACAACGTGGTATTGGCACAAAAACAAACACATAGACCAATGGAACAGAATAGAGAGCTCAGATATGGACCCTCAACTCTATGATCAAATAATCTTTGACAAATCAGGAAAAAATATCCAATGGAAAAAAGAGTCTCTCCAATTCTTTTTCTATACACATGCTCATATATATACATATGTATATGTAACATATATTTATACACATATGCATAACAATTTTAATAAACATAAATGAGGTGATACCATATGGATTTGCCATTTTTATCTTTTATAATTTATTGTTTATTTTATAAAAATTATCTTTTAAAAATTAAGGTCTTAGGGGCACTTGGGTGGCTCAGTCAGTTAAGTATCCGACTCTTGATCTCAGCTCAGGTCTTACTCTCGGGGTCATGAGTTCAGGCCCCATGTTGGGCTCCATGCTGGGTGTGGAGCCTACTTTAAAAAAAATTAAGCTGTTAGAGACTTTTACACATGTGTAGATATGGGTCTGTCTCATTCTTACTAGTTTCAAGGTTCTTCCTCATTATTTTATTTCTTAATTGAAGTATAGTTGGCACACCATATTACATTAGTTTTATGTGTACAACACAGTGATTCCGACAACTCTATAAGTTATGCTGTGCTTACCACAAGTGTAACATCCTCTGTCACCATCCAGTGCTATTATAGTACTGTTCATTATATTTCTTGTGCTGTACTTTTCATCCCCAGTTCCTTCCCATTCTTAATGAACATTTACATTGTATCCTTCTTTTCCATATCACAAACAATCCTGTAACAGATTTCTTCGCACACAGATTTTTGGGCACATGTACAAGCCTCTTTTGGGGTAGATTCTATGAAGTGACGTTGCTGGACCCAAAGGGTGTGCATGTTTAAAATTTTGACAGATGAAATCAACTAACCTTCCAAATAAATTTTACATTTCTACTAGTTACAGCCCCAAGGACAACCTTTTTCCTAAGAGGAACTCTATATAATATTTGTTGATAAGCATTTGTTCTATAAGTGTAGAAATGTTTTGAAAACCCTCAAAATAATATGCAGACATAAAATCTTATTCAACCTGTCCTCTCTTCACTGGTTCATATTCTGAAGAAGTAAATATAGTAATTTATATAATAATAATATACCTACTCTGAGATTGTTATGGGATTAAAAGAAGTAATGCATATAATAGTCCATACTCAGCAGGCACTCAATAAATATTGGCTTTTATTCTAAAAATATTCAACAAATATCACATGCCTACCATATGCAGTCCCTGAGCTGATCTCTATAGTATAGCCAAATAAGACAACCAATGTTTCTACCTGAACACAATTTACCATCTCATGGAGGAAATAGCAATTAAAAAAAGTCCTGGTTAAATGTGACAAGTGGGAGGTGCAGAGTGAAGATGCAGGAGAGGCCCCTAAGCCAGTTTCATTTGTTAAAGAAGGCTTCACACTTGGCTGTGAGAGTTAAGACCCGGGACAGAAAAGGAGTTATGAGGTGAGGAGGTTGGGAGGGATGTCCTAAGCAGTGGGGGAGCTGGAGGGGGAGTTTAAGGGTCCAAGAAAGTTTGTTATTCTAAAGAATGTTTTGTGTGACTGGAGGAAGGTGTTAGCACTAGTAAAGGAAGTGCCTCGATTGATTAAGAAGTTGGAATGTCATCCTGAGGACAAGCAAAGGGTTTTTAGCAGAAGATCAAGTTTGGGCTTCACAGCAATGTGCAGAATACTTGGAGAGGTTTGAGGCTGGGAAGGGTAAGAGTCAGTCAGGGGGCAAAGCCTGGATGACTGTCACCCAGGTGGCAACAATGGGGGTGGATCCAAGGCTATTTTCAAAGTCAGGTAGATAGGACTAAGCCATGTGGGGCTCAGCGAGAAAAAAATATGGAGTGATTCCCAAGAAAGAAAAACTGGAAGAGTAGTGAGGGCTCTGTTCTTTAGAACATTCTAGTCTTCTGACTCTAGAAAGCAAAGCCAAGGGATGAGGAGCAACATTTTTAAATTGCATTCCACCATTGGTACTTGTGCTTGGTGCCTTTTGTGACAATGTAAATTCTCATCACAGACCTGTGAGTAGGTAGCACACCATGCAGCATGCTTACCTTCCTCCATTATTGATAGTAAGAGCACAAATCATGATGATGATGGAAGTATACTGCAGTAAATTCCCATTTCACTCTCAAAACACACCTATATCTTTTATTCCTTAACATCTTCTCTGACTGGAAGAGACTCTCACTTAGAAATGGAAAGAATAGTAAGACAATAACCTAAAAATACCTCCTCCTTAGTGGGATGTATAGCTTTTTGAGATTTGGACCTAATGTTTTATGAAAAAGTAGACAAAAAAGTAGAATGGAGCTGAAAAGGAAACCTGAATCTTAACCCACTTCACTGAGAATTTTAATTGACTCTTACTCCTATGTTCTGTGCCCGGCCACATCTGTCTGGGCTGAATTGTAAAACAGTGTTTGGCTTTGTCCCCAGCTCTTTGTTTCATTCATGACTTATGTATGGGCTCTTTCTTCTTCTGGAACACAATGCTGTTTTGGTTTTCAGTGTTTCCCGTACCAGCATCAAATCTGTCACAGTGGAAATGAAGTATTGAGCAGAGAGGTTGCCCTAGCAACTCTTCATTACAAGATGCTAACTGGCACTTTTGGTTTCCAATGGACCAGATAATTTTACCTTAGCTCTTTCAAAAAGATTAATTCATCGCCAAGTCATATACAGATAAAATTGTTTTAGTTATTTGATGAATCTGGAATTCAGAGTTATTTCCAATTGCTTCAAAGAAAAGTGAAATTAATCTGTATCATTGGAAAATTTACATAGTCATCATCAACATCATGATGTTCTTTAATAACATCCCATCAAGGCTTCCTGCTTTGCCATAGTCTGGGTTCATTAAGCACATAACTCTGTGGTCAGATACGCTGGGCTTGCACACTAGCTCTATCATTTACTTCTGACAGGCCATGGCACAGTCCCATTAATATAGTACATGATGAGCCCTCATTACTGGGTTTCGAGCAAAGCATTTGATATCATTAAAGTATTGTATCTAAAAGTTAGAGCAGCTTAGTGAAATTGCTATTCATCTTGTCGTTTAGCTGACAAGGAAGTTAGGTGCAAAGAGGTTAGGGATGTTAAGGACAGGCATTTTGTTGCTGTCATATAGTAGCATTGAATATAACGAAATTATGTATTGATAGAAAGGCTTATCTTTTAAAAAAATTTTTTTATTATTATGTTAATCACCATACATTACATTGTTAGTTTTTGATGTAGTGTTCCATGATTCATTGTTTGCATATAACAACCAGTGCTCCATGCAGAATGTGCCCTCTTTAATACCCATCACCAGGCTAACCCATCCTCCCACGCCCCCCCTAGAACCCTCAGTTTGTTTTTCAGAGTCCATCGTCTCTCATGGTTCATCTCCCCCTCCGATTTCCCCCCTTCATCCTTCCCCTCCTGCTATCTTCTTTTTTTTTCTTAACATATATTGCATTATTTGTTTCAGAAGTACAGATCTGTGATTCAACAGTCTTACACAATTCACAGCGCTCACCATAGCACATACCCTCCCCAATGTCTATCACCCAGCCACCCCATCCCTCCCACACCCCCCACTCCAGCAACCCTCAGTTTATTTCCTGAGATTAAGAATTCCTCATATCAATGAGGTCATATGATACATGTCTTTCTCTGATTGCCTTATTTCGCTCAGCATAACACCCTCCAGTTCCATCCACGTCGTTGCAAATGGCAAGATCTCATTCCTTTTGATGGCTACATAATATTCCATTGTATATATATGTACCACATCTTCTTTATCCATTCATCTGTTGATGGACATCTTGGCTCTTTCCACAGTTTGGCTATTGTGGACATTGCGGCTATAAACATTGGGGTGCACGACCCCTTCGGGTCCCTACATTTGTATCTTTGGGGTAAATACCCAGTAGTGCAGTTACTGGATCATATGGTAGCTCTATTTTCAACTTTTTGAGGAACCTCCATGATAGAAAGGCTTATCTTAATTAAAAATTTAAAAGGACAGTTATTACAAAAACTATATATATTCACTGTGTATAAAAATTAGGAAATACAGATAAGTGAAAAAGAAAGAAACAGTAGAGTCATAATTCCACCACTGATGAATCATTTGGTAGTTGTTTAACCAGACCTTTTTTGCTACATATGTACCCTTTGTTCTTTGTTTTTGTTTTACCAAAATGAAGTCAAACTGAATATACAGTTTTGTGCCTTCATTTTTACTCAACAGTCTACAGTGAACATTGTTCCAGGTCAACAGATGTTTATCTTCTACAATTAAAATGTTCACTAAATTGAAAAGAATAATCTTTTCTTTTCTAAAAGTTTGTATGAAAAATGTGGGACATAGACTACCCTGTAGTAAGTATCATATTTTCTTGGGTTTATGAATGATCTTGTTCACACACTCCTCCTTTGCCAGTTAATTCTGTGGTCCTGCTTTCATTTGTTCTTTGGAGACTGGAGGTGTTCCAGTTTTAAAGCAGACACTTAAGCTTCTGCACTCAGCAGTTTGTGCATCCGCACTGTCCATAAAGCCACCACATCTGTGTTCAGAGTTACCCATGCAGGATTTGTGCAGCTCTGGCATTTTCGTTACGCACATCCCGTCAGACCTCTCTTGGCCAATCTGGCAGCAAGCTCTGGGATATTTGTTGGAAGAGCTGATTAAGTTGAAAAAAGTGAAATTGGTGAACTAAGCCAGGGTTGAACAATAAATATATAAACACCAGTTTCATACTGTTTTCTCATTTTCAAAATGTGGGGTTGCTGATAAACACAGAATGTTAGGAGGAACTCTACCTGTAGTATGATTTAACAACTAATACCTGTGCATGTAGTTCTGTATTCTGCTTCCTTCATTTAGCATTTGTTATGAATATACTCCCTTGTAATGACCATATTTGTTTTTTGTTTTTTTTAAAGATTTTATTTATTTATTTGACAGAGAGAGACACAGCGAGAGAGGGAACACAAGCAGGCAGAGTGGGAGAGGGAAAAGCAGGCTTCCCACTGAGCAGGGAACGCGATGTGGGGCTTGATCCCAGGACCTTGGGATCATGACCTGAGCCGAAGGCAGACGCTTAACGACTGAGCCACTAGTCAGGCGCCCCTGACCATATTTGGATGAATTTTTAATGGTTGCACTAATATTCAATAATATGAACTACTGCAATTTATTTAAATTAGTCCCCCATTAGTGCACAGTTTACTTGGAATTTTAACAAGGCCTATTTACCTATGTCTTTGTTATCACTTAAGAGCAGTACATTAAAAAAAAAAACTTTGCCACTTGCTGTGTGAAAATGGTATTTCATTTTAATTTTCTATTTAATTGTTCAGAATAGTTTTCTTATATAAGCTAAATCTCTCAAAATCTTGTTCACTTTATTCATATTTCTAGCAAATGCCTCTTAAAAAATAGCAAAGTTACATTCATCCCATGCCTCAATTACCAAGAATTCAAATTTCGTGGAATCCAGGCTTCATTATATTTTATAATATAGATAAACAAACATTGTTTGAGCCTTGACCATTATTTTTTATTTATATATAGTTTTAGTTTTTCAAATATTCAATACATAGTTACTTTGTACATGTATTATGCTAGAAAACTAGTAGGTTTTTTTTGAAAGGAATAAAGAACAGCAGAGTTTGGTAGAAAGAAAAGCCATGTAACAAAACCTGCAATTCAATGTATATATCAATATAGGGACTGAATGTGAAAATATGTAGAGAGTGCTTAATGCTTGGCAGAGAGTAAAGGATAAACACTATTACCATTATTGACAAAACTATTCTTAAATACAGTGGTTGCTTACAGGTCTAACAGTGGGAAAAATTCTAACAGAATCAACCCAAATTAGCTGTCTGTGAATTCTAGCAATTTCTTCTTTCTTTTTGGTCGATGACTCTCTCTCTTTCTTTCTCTCTGTCTCTCCCCCATTTATCTCTCTCTCTCCCCCCCCTTTCCTCCCTTTCTCATAGTTAAAATCTTTCCCCACAGGGTATGATTATTAATATCAATTTGGTAAGGCTTCTTTAGGTTAATCTCAAGAGAATTGAAGTAGGTGATATCATGAGGCTCTTTTTTTGTTGTCAGATATTGTCCAAGAGGGTCTCTTGATTTTCATTATGAGAGGTAATAAGCAAATCATTTTCAAAGGAGATGTGATCAGGTTTTATTCCCTTTCAAACAGAGTTGTCATTTTTTTTCATTAACTGCACCCTCCTCCCCACATGCTTCCTTGCAGAAGCTGGGCGGCCATGGTTCTGATCCCTCAAGTCCTATCAGAATGCCCCTTATGACCTCATAGTCACACTACATTTGACATCATAAAGAGAATATCCCATGGGACATCCATGTGACCACCATGTTGTAAAAACTAAGACCACAGACTGAAGGTGTGGAGTATGACTTTGTCTTTCCCTAAATCTGCATGAAGAAAGGAATGAGAGTGGGTGCACAGAGCCAAATTTGAACTACTACCACACTGAAGTACACTGATGGCCACGCAAGGCATGAGATCCAAAACCACAAAAGAGGGAAGTAGAACATTAATATAAGTGTTATCATATTGCTAAATATTTTATGGTGTTGATTTGCAGTTGGACCATATGTTGGCAAACTTGGAGAGCTATTTATAGACTTCTAAGGGGGTATTTTTTCCAGAGGTGATAAAAATGTAAAGGTCTTTGATTTTGTGGAGATTGATTTCTTTTTCCTCTGAAAGTTTTTGTGATATGTAGCTCTATTTTGAGAGTTGTGGTGGTTTTCTTTTTTTTTTCCCTATTACTGCAAGCTTCATTCAGTGTTCAAAGCCCAGTCGACTCACCTTTTAACCTACTGTTCTGGCCCCTTCCCTTTGACAAAGGTTGTTCTAGAAGCCACATGCTGAATTCCTGCTCCTGACAAGTAGTGAGGTTTGATTTCACAGCCTCTTCATTTCTTTCTCTTATGTTTTCTGAATCTTTGCCTATTTTCTTGTTTGTTTTGGTCTTGATGTTTAAATTAAAAAATTAGTATATGTAGCCATCCATTTCAATGTCCTTTTTTCCAAGATAGGTTTTATTACTTAAAGTATTCTTTTTCCTGTCCATTTCTTCTTTTGGCACTTCTGTATGTTTTTGTACTTTTACATAACTGTTACTTCTTTGAACAACCTAATCATAATTTTAATTATAATTACTATAAATTTTTGTTAGATGGCTCATAAGATTCATTTCTTCTCAACTGAATTTACATTCTCATTGTTAATTTTCTCAGCCATCATTTTTGCATTTGTTTCATTGTAGATTTTGGAATTTTAGTATAGATTAACAGGATTATTTTAATCTGTATTTTTCTCCAGTTTTGCAGTTGCCTAAATCTATCCCCTTGTAACCTACCGCCCCCCGCCCCACCCACTGGCTTTTAGAACTCTCATTCCTTGGTGTTACTGGAATGTGATAGATTCAGAGGGTGGCTTGGTATAGTTCTTGGTGGTGATGCTACATCAGTGTCCTCTCTCATTTGGCAGAATCTTCTTCAAGGGTGAGAGGCCCTCAGACCAGTACTGGCTTCAGGCCCACACCGAGCCTGACTTGGGCCCTCGGCGTACAAACACTCATGGTCCCACTTGCACTCCAGGAGTTGTGCACCCCCTCCCCCCACCCCTGCTATCCTTAGACACAGAGACAGCAAGTCCACAACTTCAGCCCTGCTCACTTGTTCCCAGTTCCATTCAACTTTTGTATCTAGAAATTTATCAGCCATGCATCTGACCTTTTTTTCTTTCCTTCCTCCTTTCCATTCTCTGCATTTTTTCCTTAAGCAATAACAATTAAATTTTTGTATAATTTTGGATATAAGAGGGAACATAAAAGCATGACCTATATCATCTTGATTGAAAGTAAAAATTTACTTCTCAAAAGCAATTCTTCATATTTTCAAAATGCCTACATGCTGCTATGGTTGGAATCATATATAATTTTGAAGCAATTTTATAGCTTGGCATTCTGTTAGACTTTTCTTTTTTGTTTAAATATTAAGATGGGGAATATACTTTTTTGTGAATATATATTAATTTACCAACAAACATTTGTTGAGGGCATACTATGTGCCAGCCAATGTTCTAGGTAATGGGAATACAGTGGTAAATTAGACAAAGTTTCTACTCTGATGGAGCTTACATTCTACTAGGGAGAGAGAGGTAACATGCAAAGAGGTAAGTATATTAGGAGATGGCGTGGAATCATAGACATACCCAAACCCAAAAGTAAGCACCAGGTGCAAACAGAAAGACTACAAAAGAAGCCCTCTCTGGTAGTCTGCTGTTCTTATAGAATGTGATCACTAAGGCTTCTCTGTTTGACATTTATAAGAATCTCTTATAAACTGACAAGCAAAATAGTCCAAAGATGTTAAATATAATCAGATATTTTCAAGAGAAAATAAAATGTAAAATAAATATATGAGGAAGATGTTTAACCCAAGTAGTAATTTACAAAGTAGCAACAAGGCGATCCTTTTACTTAAAAATTGCTCACTCTCATCAGTTTGACAAGGGCTTATGAAGATGATACTTGATTCTGACTAGGAGTTTCCCAAAGCTGTTGTTTTGTGTGTGTGCATGGTGGTGATTTTAAAAATATATAGTTTTAAAACTGGAAGAAAAAGATTAGCAATGATATCTCAGATTCTTGTTTTTTTTCTTTGTGATTATCCGTGTTCTCTAATTTTTCTGTAATTATAATGGTTTTATAGTCATAAAAACATGCCCTATGGCTCTGTAGATCCATTTTTGAAGGCACATGTTAACCTGTCAACTGACGCCTTCCTTCGGTATTGCTGTGCAGGTGTTCCCTCTGGCACACGTGTGCAACACCACCAATAAGATGACATTAATTAACCCCCAAGGAGTCAAGCTCAATATCTACAAGCAAAAAGTGGAACAGGCCATTAAGAGCTATGAAAAGTGAGTATTATTCCTGGCTGCTCTTTAATGGCTGTGGAATTTATGTGTTTGGGCTTGTTTTCTCTTGTTTTAGCTTAGATTTTTTTTCCTTTACCTGGAGCAGCTACTTAGTGATTGCCCCGAAGGATTATCAGCGGTAGCGGCTACAAACAGAGGCGCTTCCTCTGTGCCAGGCACCTGAAGAAGTCCAACAGAGTTTTAAAGGAACCATCTTCCCTCTCCAAAATCTATAGAAATCTCATGTTTCCCTGAGATCTTTGACGCTTTCCCTTTAGCAGAGTGAATTTGATCATTTCGGCACCTAAGATTTTGTAAAGTGACTAATGAAACTCCACAATCATGAGATAATGGAGATAATGTAAGTGTCTCCTACTGTGTAAACCATTTTTTTCCCAAGATCAGGAGGATGATCAAGTTGGCTCCAGTGAAAGTTCTGCTTTTAGTCACTGTCTTAGTGCTGAGATAGGGGTCTCTTTTCACAAGGGCAGATGCCCAGTCTTACCTTCGGCTTAGCTCTGTGGTCCCCTCCCCACCCCACTCCCAGCACTTTATTAAGCCTCTGTGCCTAGCACTTGAACTTTAAGCATGCCCTGCTTCTCCGGGCAAGCCTTTCCTTGGTTCTGGAAGCTGTGCAACTGGGTTTTCACCTACCACCATGTGGGTGGGTGGAATGAAAGAAAGTACATGAAAGTTAACGATGTGTCCTAGGCAGCTTATGCTGGTCTGTTGTCATTTTGCAGTGTGTCTAGTGTGTGTTTGAAAGAAGTATAGAGCCTGACTCCTGCCACGTGGGGTGCACAGTCCAGTCCAGAGACTGGCCTTTCCCCACCATGCCCGTCACAGGCCTCTGCAAATCTCCTTTCACGGGAGCCTTCTCCTGCCCTCACCTAAGAATGGAGGCTTCCATGAGCTCCTTCAGCTGCCTCCAGGCTCCTCAGGACTTCTCTGAGTCTTTGTCTGCCCTTCCTCTCTCTTGCAGACACAATGAACTATGCCAAGGCTCACTCTTGTCTGTGGGCCCGAGGCTTTGCTCTGTAGATTTCCCCCCGTCCCCCATACAAGGGGGCTGCCCCTCCACTCTGCGTCTCCCTCTGCGTCAGGCAGGCCTTCTCTTGCAATGCTGCCCCTCTTCCTGTCCTCCAGCTGACCCATTTCATTCCCGTCTTGCCTCAGCTCCAGTGGCCCTCCTCCAAGAGGCCTTTCCCCAGTGACTCCACCAGCCACCTTGCCTGTAGCCCTCAGAGGGCTCACAGCCTCTGCACAGGCCTGGCTCTCCCCTGCAAGGATGTCAACTTCCAAGGGCCGGAACTTGGCAGCTTTGCTTTCCCTCTTGTCTCCTCTCGCTAGCAGGTGTTGCTATGTATGTATTTGACTGTTGGAATTTAATTTAATCTGATCTAATTCATGTTTAGTTATTAAAATTCATCAAATTCAGTTATTCAAAATATATCATTCATATTATAATTGAATTTGCTTGACTCAGTCAAATATTTGAGTTCTAGAATTACCTGGTTTGCGAAAGCCTGATGCAGGGCCACAAGCTAGGGCTTTGAGGTCCCCATTCTGGGTTTCATTTTTGACTCTGACGTCTACTTTGCAGGTCATGTAACAATTGCAAGCTTCAGATTCCTTATTTACAAAATCTATCTCCCAAGGCAGTTGTGATGGTGATATAAATTATATATAAAGAGCAATTAATGTTAATTACTTACCCCTTTCATTTCCTGAATCTGCTGATCCTAAAATAACAATAAATGCATACAGTATAATAGTCACACAGCTCTTCTCCCCTACATTAACCCTTTCCCTTTCTAAAAACAGGGATCCTTCCTTCCCTAACAGCAAAACCAAAATACAGACATAGTGATTTGGCTCACTTCTTACTTCCAATGAGTGAATATGGAAAAAGCTTTTAGGACCCTTAGAGAAATGCATATTGCTATTATTAATAGTAATATTAATTTTAATATGATTAGTATTATTTAAAATTCAATATCATTGACTTAATATATGATATTAATGTGATGTTTATATTAAATGAATATTTAATATTATTACCTAATAATATTAATATTAACATTAGTATTATACAGAACAAAACTTCCTGATCTTTTGCATTCAATAGTATTTAAGAATTTTGTTGGTATAAGTGTCAATTCCCTTTTCCATCTTGGTCCACCTTTCTAAAGATACACATACTATGAAAAGTAATTAATGAAACTGGGTTTACTCCCACTCCGTCCTCAATATAACATCAGGTAAGCCAAATATAACCCTGAATTTGTATGGTTAGCGATGACCAGACAGTTGGGAAGCTCACAGCCCTTTGGCCAAAATAGTGACATAAACTAGCTGTGTTGGTCACACTTACTGGCTGTGTGTGGGAGTCCTTCTGTTTCAATATTTTATGAATTGAGATAGCAGTTTTGGCTTTGTGTATCTGAGTATAAACTTTGAGTGAGGGTTGGCAGGGCTGGCTGGCTTCTGGGGTCATTTGTCTGCAGCTCATTTTGATTTTGAGTGTAAGGTCAAGGTTGCAGCCCTCAGATTCAGAGGAGAAGCATCAGTTCTAACCTGGCTGTGGGGCCATCCTTAGTAACCTCTGCGTATGATCTCCAAAATGCTCTGCCTGCCGGTTAGATTTCTGAAGCATCATTCATTACGAGTTGCTTTGCAAATTCTGGCAATTCTTGGCACAAGTAGATTTGTCAACTAGAGGTGTAGAGAGCTAGTGAATACAACCCCTCAACCAAATTTCACTCTCCTAAAACAAAAAGAAGAAGAAAGCTATGGTTGGTAAAATCCTTGAATCAACGGGTGGACCAGCCTCAGAGAGGCCCTCATGTCCCACAGCCTCTCGGCATCCCACAGGGATGGCCCTCATCCCACACCCTTCGTGGCTTTCCCACTGTCACCTGGCTGGTCACTGGAGCTGGGATCGACACTCAGCTGCCCTCAGTTCACACCCACCTACTTTTTCTGCCCTCTGTGCTTTGAAGTTTCTCAGTATAGATGGAAAAAAGGGGGAATAACAGAGGTTATGTAAGTGTGCTCTTAGAAAAGTATTTTCTAAAAGATTGAATTAAAATTAGCGGCCTGTGTGCCAGCTAATTGGACCCACATTCACTAAGGTTTCTCAGTTTCCAAGCCTCGCCCATCTTCAGAACCTGGAGGGAATAAACACTGAGTTATTCCTGGTCACTTTATATGTACATCTCAATCCTCCCAGCACCAAGGTAGGTGGTGTTATCCTTGTTTCAGCGATAAGAAAACAGAGTTTCAAAAAGTTATATAACACAGGATCACACAGCAGCAAAGTAGAGGCACTGAGATTTGAACCCAGAGCCATATGGCTCCAAAGCCCTTGGCCTCACTCCCAGCCTCCCTACTATATATTGCCTCTACTTTCAAGGTTTAGGTTTAAGGGGATTTTTAAATGAAGTTGTATTTTTGTTTTTGTTTTCAGAGACGCATATACACACAAGCCAAAAATGCATCCTATGAATCCTTTAAACAGGTCTTAGGAGCCCTGCTTATTGATACATGAACCACATAATTAAAAATAACCCAATTTCCAAATAGGCCCCAAGGAACTCAGAGCCTCCAAGTGAGACAGAAGCACTGAGCTGGCTTATTTGCCTGCTTCCCAACTGTTTGTATCACGTACAGAGCATTCACCCGTGTCAGACAGGTTCGCACACACTGGTTCACTGAGCCCTCATGGCAACTCTAGGAGGGAGGTACCATTATTATCCACATGCTACAGAGAAGTTGGCTGCTGGCCCAAAGTCTCACAGCTAATAAGTGGAGAAGCCAACTTAGCTTTGGACCAGGCAGTCTGGCTCCAGAGCCTATGCTCTTCACCGCATGCCAGACCCCCTTGCCATGGTCTCTCACCAGGCTCAGGAAGGGAGGTCAGGCAGGGTAACACCCACAAAGTGTTCTCAGAGCCCTGTGCCGCTGATGCTGGGTCCATTGGTTAGAGAATGCCTCCTGGAGAGGGGCAGTATTCTCCCAACTCATTTTATTGAAGCTTGTTTTTTTCATGGAACACCAGCTCCCAGTCCCCCGGAACCAGTGTTCTGTGCCCTGCACCCCAGGAAGCCTGCTTTGGGTAATGATGTAGTGGTACAGAATGGGGGAACAGGATGGGGCCGGCACCTCTGCTAGAAGCATCACTGATTCATAACAAGAAAAGGAGCTGCGTCTACCCCATAGAAACCACTGGCTTCAGCCCCCTCCTTTCCTCTCTCTCCACAAACATGTTCAGTGATGACCTTCAGAAAGTCTCGGCGCTGCCACCACCCCCAAGCTGTGATGGGTGAGCAAGGCACTTCACCTGTTTGCCCCTCTCAGTGACCTTGTTTGCCAAGGTCTTGGAAAACAAGCAAGTCAGGCTCGTTGATCTCTAAAATGTGTCCTGGTCCTGTTATTTATGGCCCTCTTCATACCTTTTCCTTTGAAAATCCAGGTCTAGAAGAATGTCTCTAGAAGGTAAACTAAGGCACGGTTATACTTTTTCCATAGGAAGAAAATCAGTGAGTGTTTAGAGACTTCAGGCAGAGAAAATGACAACCATTTTGTTTACTTTCATTTCTTAGCCTGGGTTTTACCTGACTGAGCTGAGAGTTGTGCCCTCCTTTAATATTTAACACGATTGCTACAAAGCCATGAGGTTTCCACAGTGATGCCGAGGGAGGCAGATACTCCTATCCAGTATCTTTAAGCAAATGGCAGTGACATGGTCCAGTGTGGGTGTCCCTTGGCTCGGGATCTGCCTGCAGTGCCCTTCAGAGCCTGGGATCAGCCTTTTGCCGTGAAATGAACTACTGCTACTAAGTGATTATTGTTTTTTTTAAATAGGCGCTTGAATAAAATTGTTTGGCGAGCATTATCTCAAGAGGAAAAAGAAAAGTAAGCCAGTTTCTCTTCACTTTGTTTTATCTTGGTGAAATTCACATAACCTACAATTAACTTTTAAAGTGTACAGTTCTGTTATTTATTCAAAATATTGTGCAAACCACCACCTCCCTCTAGTTTCGAAACCTTATCTCCTCAGAAAAAACACCTTGTACCCATTAAGTAATCCTTCCCCACACCTCTCTCCCCCTCTGGGAACTACTAAGTCTGCTTTCTGTCTCTCTGTACTTTCCTCTTCTGGGTACATCATATGAAAGGAATCATATGATATGTGACATTTTGTGTCTGGCTTCTTTTACTCCCTTTTTGTAAAAACTTAATGTTTTCAAGTTGTAGCATACATAAGTATCTTTTTTATGCCTCAGGAGGGATCCATTGTGTATACATACCAGCTTGTTTATCCGTTCTTCCATTGGTGGATATTTGGGTTGTTTCTACCTTGGGCCTACTGAGAACAATGCTGTCATAGACATTCATGTAGAAGTTTCTGTGTGGACATATGTTTTCATTTCTCTTGGGAACATATCTAGGTGTGGATTTGCTGAACCACAGGGTTATTCTATGTTTAACTTTTTGAGGAACCACCAGACTTTTTCAGAGCAACTGCACCATTTTATATTCCTACCAGCAAGGTACGAGGGTTCTTGTTTCTCCACATTCTTGCTAATGCTTGTTATTTTACTTTTTTTTTTTTTTTTAATAACTAAAGCCATCCTGGTGGCCTAGTGGGTATGAAATGATATCTCCTTGTGGTTTTATTTGCATTTTTCTTAATGATCAATAATGTTAAACATCCTTTCCCATGCTTATTGGCCATGAATACATCTTCTTTGGAGAAATGTTTATTCAAGTTCTTCACTCATTTTTTAATTGGGTTATTTTGTTGTTGTTGTTGTTGTTGTTGAAATATAGGAGTTCTTTATATATTCTGGATTTTAACCACTTATCAGATGATTTTCAGAAACTTTCTCTCACTCTAAAGGTGCCTTCACACTCCCTTGATAGTTCCTTGGATGCATAGTCTTTTAAGTTTGATGCAGTCCCATCTGTCTGTGTTTGCATTTGTGTCTGTGCTTCTAGGGTCATATCCAAGAAAGCATTGCCAAATCCAATGTCATGAAGCTTTCCCCCTATATTTTCTTCTAGGAGTTTTATAGTTTTTGGTCTTCTGTTTAGGTCTTTAATCCATTTTGTTTTGAGTTAATTTTTATATATGGTATAAGTTAAGGGTCCAACTTCATTCTTTTGCCTGTGGATATCCAGTTTTCCCAGAACCATTTGTTGAAGAGACTGTCCTTTCCTCCACGGTGAGATCTTGGCACCTTTGATGAAGATCATTTGACCATATACATACATAAGAGTTTATTTCTGAGCTCTCTATTCTGTTCCACTGATCATGTTTGTCTTTATGTCAGTACCACAGCCTTTTGATTATTGTAGCATGTGAGGCCTCAACTTTGTTCTTTTTCAAGATTGTTTTGGCTATTTGGAGTCCCTTGAGGTTTCATGAATCAAGATGATTTTTTCTGTTTCTGCAAAACATGCTATTGAGATTTTGACAGGGATTGCATTGAATTTGTAGGTTACTTTGGATGGTATGGATATTTTAACTATTAAGTCTTTGAATCCATAAACACAGGATGTCTTTCCCATTTATTTGCATCTTTTTAAATTTTTTTCAGCAACATTTTATAGTTTATAGTATACAAGTCTTTTACATCCTTGGTTAATTTTATTCCTAAGTACTTTATCCTTTTTGATGCTATTGTAAATGGGATTGTTGTATTAATCTCCTTTTTGGATTGTGCATTATTAGTGCATAGAATTGCAACTGATTTTTCTGTGTTGATATTTTGCTACTTCGTTGAATTTATTAGTTCTAACAGTATTTTTATGGAATCTTTAGGGTTTTCTACATATAAAATCATGCCATCTGTGAACAGATGTAATTTTACTTCTTTCCAGTTTGGCTGTATTTATTTCTTTGTCTTGCCAGTTTCTCTGGATAGGACCTTCATTACTTTGCTGAAAAAAAAAAAAAAACAAAACAGTGAGCGTGGACATCCTTGCCTTGTTCCTGATCTGTGAGGAAAAGCTTCCAGTTTCTCACTGTTGAGGATGATGTCAGCTGTGGGCTTTTCATATGATGCCTTTCTTATGTTGAAGTAGTTTCCTTCTATTTCTGGTTTGTTGAATGTTTTTTTTTCTTCATGAAAGGGTGTTGAATTTTGTGAAATGATTTTTTTGCATCACTTGAGATGACCAAGAGGGTTTTTTTCCTTCATTCTGTTAATGTGATGTAGCACATCGATTTTTATATGTTGAACCATCCTTGAATTCCAGGAATAAATCTCACTGTTAATGGTGTGTAATTTTTTTAATGTGCTGTTAAATTTGGTTTGCTAGTATGTTGTTGAGGATTTTTGCATCAATGTTCATAAGGGATATTTGTCTGTAGTTTTCTTGTTGTATTTTTGTCTGGCTTTGGTATGGGGAAAGGCTGGCCTCATAGAATGAGTCTGGAAATGTACCCTCCTCTGCAATTTTTGGAAATATTTGAGGATGATTGGTGTTAATTGTTGAAATGCTTGGTAGAATTCTCTCCTGAAGCCATTTGGTGCTGGGCTTATATTTGTTAGGAGGTATTTGCTTACGGATTCTATCTCCTTTCTAACTATAGGTCTATTTAAGATTTTTTTATTTCTTCATGATTCAGTCTTAGCTGACTGTATGTTTCTAGGAATGTATCCATTCCTTCCAGGTTACCCAATTTGTTGGTGTATAACTGATCAATAGTAGTCTCTCATAATCCCTTTTATTTCTGTGACATTAGTTATAATGTCCCCTTTTTCCTTTCTGATTCTGGTTATGTGAGTCTTCTGTCTTTTTCAGTTAATCTAGCTGAGCATTTATCAGTTTTGTTGTTCTTTCCAAAAGTCAAGTCTTAGTTTCACTGTTTTTTTCTATTGTTTTTCTGTGCTGTATTTTACTTGTTTCTGCTCTTATCTTTATTATTTCCTTCCTTCTACTAACTTTGGATTTAGTTCTTCTTTTTTCTAGTTCCTTTGGGTATATAGTTAGGTTATTGATTTGAGATTCTTCTTCTTTTTGATGTAAGCATTTTTAATAAACTTTTCTCCTAGTACTGCTTTTACAGTATTTCATACATTTTGTTATTTTGTGTTTTTTGTTTTCATGTATCCCAAGATATTTTCTAATCTCCCTTGTGATTTCTTCTTTCACCTGTTGGCTGCTTAAGAGTATGGTGTTTAATTTCCACATGTTTCTAGATTTTCCGGTTTTCCATTGGCTATTGATTTCTAATTTTGTCCCATTATGATTAGAGAAGATTTTTTTTAATGATTTCGATTTTGAAAACTTTTAACACTTGTTTCATGGCTTAACGTGTGATCTGTCCTAGGGAATGTTTTATATGTACATACAAGGAATATGTATCCTGCTGTTGGCTTGTGGTGTGTTCTGTATATATATCTGTTAGGTCCAGTTAGCCTATGTTATTGTTCAAGTACTCTTTCCTTATTGGCCAGCTATCTGGTTGTTCTATCAATAGTTGAAAATGGAGATTGAAATCTCCTATTTTTATTATTTCTCCCTTCATTTCTGTCAATGTTTATGTCATATATTTGGGAGCTCTGACATTGGGTGCATATATATTTATAATTGTCATCTCTTCCTTGTGGATTGACCCTTTTATCATTATATAATATCCTTCTTTGTGTCTCGGAACAGTTTATGACTTAAAGTGGTAATAATTTGCTGATTTTTTTTCTTCTGCTTTAACAAGTCTTCTTTTAAATCTCTCTAGTGAATTTTTTATTTCATAGTTACTATATTCTTCGGATCCAGAATTTGTTTGGTTCTTTTTCATAGTTTCTGTATTTTTATTGATACTCTGTTTTGTTCATGCAACATTTTCCTGATTTTATGTAG
Source organism: Callorhinus ursinus (assembly GCF_003265705.2). Taxonomy (NCBI): domain Eukaryota; kingdom Metazoa; phylum Chordata; class Mammalia; order Carnivora; family Otariidae; genus Callorhinus; species Callorhinus ursinus. Next base: position 78,042,295 of record NW_027397072.1, read on the forward strand.
TTGTCTGTGTTCTCCTTGAGCTCACTGAACATCCTTAGGACAGTTATTTTGAGTTCTTTGTCAGGTCATTCAGAGATTTCCCATTTCTTTAGGAAAGATTTTTGGAGACTTATTTTGTTCCTTTGATGGGGCCACCTTTCCCTGTTTTTTTTTTTTTGTATGCCCTAGAATCTTTAGTGGAGATTTGAGTGTTTGAAAGAAACAGTTATGTCTCCCAGTCTTTACAGACTAGCTTCTTACAGGGAACAACCTTCACCAATCATCGGAGCTATGGATTCTGGGGATCTTTCAAACCTTTTCTGGGGTGTGCCTTCTCCAGGCTTGTGTGTGTAATTTCTCAGTTAAAGAGGTTTGCCCCCTTCCTTCTCAGGAGCCCGTAATCTCTTGCTCCCCCTGATGTCTATTTTTGGTATTGCAGTGTCTCTCGTGCTGTAACAAGCCATGGAACTCCTCTTTTTATTAGCTACACCTAACATGGTATCCAGAGTATCTCACCATTCCTATCAGTGCTCTGAGTCACATGAGATGGAAACCAGTCTCTTGGGAAGCCCCCCGAAAAGCCAGAATGTTGGATGCATGTTCCTCTTTTCTCCTTTCTCCTAATTGCACTGCACTATCCAAGGGAAGCAGGGGGACTAGGCCTGGCAAAATGCAACAGCCTTTACTATCTACTTTAATCCACTATTCTTCTTGGTTTTGTGTTCATCTGGAGTGCTGCGACCTCTTAACTGGTTTCAGGAATTTTCACAAAGGAAATTTGGTCCATATATTGATGAGTCAGCATCCCCTAGGGAGGAATGGGAGCCTGGGCTTTCTTAGTCCACCATCTTGCTGACATCACTCCAATTTAGATTTTTTTTTAGTAAAAATTTTTGCTGTTATTGACAGGTCTGCTTGTGGATTGAGTCCTGTGGTTGTGCTGGGTTTGCACTGTACTCTTCCAACACCCTGAATCTAAAGAAAGTGTTCCTTTCAGCAGTAAGAGAATAATTATGAAATGCCCTCTTCTCTCTTTCTCTCCCCCTCTCTCTTTCTTTCTTCTTCCTTCCTCCTTCCCTTTCTTTCTCTTCCCCTCCAGGAGTGTCTGGTGTAGCAGTAGCTGGACTGCAAGTAGTATCCAGGACCTGGGCCATCACATGACCCTGGCTTCCGCTTGAGTCTCACAGCCTGGGTTCATCAGCTCATAGAAAGTTTGCCTTCTGTTCTTTGTGTACCAAAACAATGAAGCCAGAAAGTTTAGGCCTATTTAGGCTTATAGAAGGAGGAGAGGAGATCAAAATAGCTAGAATGAGCTGGTAGAAGAATTACTGCCCTGAGGCAAATATTTGGCGTTTGTTTTGCTTCCCTTCCCTTTGCTTTGCTCTGTTTCCCAGAGTTACTACTGGGCATAGTGTGTGAAATCTCTTTGGAGCTCATTTTTGTTCCTGCCAAATGTTAGACCTAGGGAGAAAGGAATTGGTTCCAAATATGCCCAAAAAATTGAAAAAAAAAAAAGCTATATCGAACTTCTTCAAAATTAGATAATTAAATTAGGTAATAGGGAAGAATGTCTACCATAATTCACAGATATGGTTATTTTTAATTTAAGCTACCACAGTCCTGATGGACCAGAGGATATGCCTTTGATTCTGTCAACTGACACCTGACGTCTGTCTGAGAGATGGTTCTCAAGGGAGGTTTTACTGAAAAATCATCTTTCCGTGTTTTTTCTATTATGATCACTTTCTTTGTTTTTTGTCCTCCTTTTTTTTCTTTTTAGATTAGATGCATATAAGCCCATGCAGTACTTGGAAAACAAGGCAGTTTTAAACAGGGCATTAGAACGGTTGAATTGGCCCATTTCGTTGAAAGAGCTGTCGATGCTGGAAAATGAAATCCTAGCTGGAAAAATGTATATCCAACAGGCCATGGAACTCCAGGAGGCTGCCAAGAAGGAGAATCATGTGAGCAAGTCACAAGGAGAGGTGGGTGCCATGGAGGTGTCTCTGTGTCCTCCCTCCTTCCTGTCCCAAGTCATTGCCATCCCTGCGCTGGCCTTCCTTCTCCCTTTCCCACCCCCTCCACATGGATTTCTAAAAGAGTTAGAGCCAACCCAGGTAAAGCGTCAGGACTTCTTTTCAACAGAAAGGAAATGCCATTTGGTTTTACTATGGCCTTCTTTTTTATAAACAATACACTTTTAATTAAAAAACAAAACTAAACAGAAGTATAGTATAGTGATTAAAGGCCTGGGCTTTGATATGAGCCAGACCAGGGTCTAGCCTCAGATCTGCCACGTAATCCCTGTATTATCCTGGCCAGTTACTCCATTTCTCTAAATCTAAGGGTCTTTTATCTGTAAAATAGGAATATTAGTAATATCTGCTTTATAGGGTTATTATGATAGTAAAATGACTTTTTACAGTACTTCATATGGAAAAGCCCCCCCATAAGTGTTAGAAATTATTACTAATAAGACACACTTTTCAAAAAATATATATATTATAATCTGACTGCCTTATTATTACCACTTTGGATCGCTTACTTTTAGCTTTCATTTCCTCCTTGAGTAAATTTTTTACATAGAAGCAGTCTCCATAATCATTTTAATATTCTGCATTTTTCTTTGACTGCAGTGTAGCTGATACATGATGTTACATAAGCTTCAAGTGTACCAACATAGTAATTTAATAAGTTCTGCTGTGCTCACCACAGTGTAGCTACTGTCTGTCAGCACACGACACTATTACAGCACAGTACAATGCCACATATTCCCCGTGCCGTACGCTTCATCCCTGGGACTCACTCAGTCCCTAACCGGAAGCCTGTACCTCCCACTCCCCTCCACCCCTTCTGCCCGTTCCCCCACCCCCTCCTCAATGGCAACCACCAATTTGTTCTCTGTATTTATGGGTCTGTGTCCGCTTCTTTTTGTTTGTTTACTCACTTGTTGTTTTTTTAGATGCCACATACAAGTGAAATCATATGGGGTCTGTCTTTCTCTGTCTGACTTACTTCACTTAGCATAGTACCCTCTTGGTCCATCCATATTGTCACAGATGGCGAGATCTCATTCTTTTTTATGGCCGAGTAATATTCCACTGTGTGTGTGTGTACGTACATACCACGTCTTCTTTATCCGTTCATCTATCAATGGACAGTTGGTTTGCTTCTGTATCTTGGCTATTGTAAGTAATACTGTAATAAACATAGAGGTGTGTATATCTTTTTGAATGAGTGTTTTTGTTTTATTTGAGTAAAGATCATATGGTAGTTCTATTTTTAATTTTTTGAGGAACCTCCATACTGCTTTCCACAGTAGCTACATCAATTTACGTTCCCATTAACAGTTCACGAGAGATCCTTTTTCTCCACACTCTTGCCAACACTTGCTATGTCACGTCTTTTTGATTCTAACATTCTCACTGGTGTGAGATGATATGTCCTTGTGGTTTTGGTTTATATTTCCCTCATGATTACTGATATTGAGCATCTTTTTATGTGTCTATTGGCCATCTGTATGTCTTCTTTAGAAAAATGTCATATTCTGCTTTTTTATTTGATATATCTCATATACTTTCTCTATTTTTTCCGAATCTTCAGTTTGATTTTTTGGTGGTTATATAATACTTCATGGTGTGTACTATACCCTGATTTATTTAATTCTTCAGTGAATGTTAGACATTTGGGATATTTTTTTCAGTTTTCTTCTCTTTCACGTGTATTAATGACTTCTGTGGTGCATTTGGTTTAGTTTGTTAGGACAGATTCTTAGAAGTAGAATCCTTGCTTCAAAGGGCATGAATATTTTGGGGTTCTAAATAGTTATTGCAAATATAACACCCCCTTTCTGACTGTGTGAGTTTGTATAGACATGGAATAGATCACTTGAAATATTACTGAATTCTTTGTAATTTTGGTATATTCAGTATATGTTCACTAAAAAATATACCCAAAGAACTGACCTTTGAGATTCATCTCTTTTGGTTTCAGTCTTTGCTAAGTGATATTGGCTTTGCTTGGTTTTAAACTCTGTATTTGCTGCTCTGGATTCTTTGGTTCTGTTTTTTTGTTTTGTTTTGTTTTTCTTTAATTTTATTTTTTCCTACAAATCGCACTTTTCCCCTCCATTGTAGAAAGTGATGTCTTTTGTGCAGAATGCAAAAATCTTATCACAAAGCATCTTATGGCGATTAATTGTTACTCAAACAAAGTGACTTCCCCAAATAATTGTTTAGTTTTCCCTTGGGAGGCACCATCTGATGACTCCAAATATGTGGCTATCTATTGGCCCTCCTCACTGGATGCCCTGTGGGCACCCAAGAATCAAGAAGACAAGTGAATTAACTCCCTGTCCCTGAAAATCTGCTCTTCTTTTCATCTTCCCTCTTCTCCTCTGTTCTTTCATTTTTTCATTTTTTTTAAAAGATTTTACTTATTTATTTGACAGAGACACAGCGAGAGAGGGAACACAAGCAGGGGGAGTGGGAGAGGGAGAAGCAGGCTTCCCCCCCGAGCAGGGAGCTCAGTGCGGGGCTCGATCCCAGGACCTGGAATCATGACCTCAGCCGAAGGCAGATGCTTAACAACTGAGCCACCCAGGCGCCCCTCATTGACATATTTATGAGTTCCCACAAGGTGCCAAGCACTATTCTAGGCACTAAAAGTACCTAATCACACAACCACACCCACCCTTATTCTAGTCAGGGAGAAAGACCAGTACAAGTCCCAAATGATGGACTTTCCCACGCTTAACTGTAGAGACAGTGCCTAACAGCAGATTCTGCTAGCATTACTTTTTTTCTATACTTTATATTAAATTTAAAAATGGGAAGTGTTGCTGAGATGGAGTAAAAAGAAGCCTCTGGTGATTTAGAATAAAGATAATGTGTTCTACTTGGATTTGTCTGGAATCCTGGGACTCAAAAGTTCATTGCCCACGAGATATGAATGAATTGTTCTCTTTTTTAATTCTCTTACCCAGAAAGTGGGAATAAAAATACTTTCCATCATTTCTTTATGAAAAAGTACCTGTTCATTTCCGATCACAGGTCAGATCGTGTGCTTGGCACATGAAGAGCCTGTCTCATTCTTTTCTCTCTACTTGGTGTCTCCCAAGGTGATAATATACATTGGACACAAAATGGGCTTTGTTAACTGCATTGAAGACATGGGCCCAGCCTGGTGAAGATGTACTGGAACAGAATGTAAGCTCCATGAGAGCTGAGACCTTGTTTGGCCTTATTTGTAGCTGTATCTATAGCCCTGAGAATGGCAGCTGGCCCACGGTGGACACTAGACAAATATGTATTGAATGAATGAAACCCAGATCCTTCTAGCAGAGAATTATAAATGTGACAACAGAGGCACACCCACAGACCAACTGGAAGATGGGGAAAAGTGAACTGGAGAGTTGGGGGAGGCTTCAAAGAGGGGATAGTTAAGTTTGGTCTAGAATGATGTGTAGGATTTGAGGGTTGGGGTGTGAGAAATGTTCTGAGTGAAAGAAATGGCCTATGCAGAGGCAGGGAGGTGGGATGAACATGGCATGTTCCCCAGGGATATGGCAGGAGACAAGGCAGGAAAGGAAGTTGGCAGCAGAATACGAGGGACTTGGAATTCTCTCCCTGGATCACGGACTCATGCCTATTGGAAATGGAAACCCAGGGAAGGATTTTCAGCAAGTGGAAGACATTAACAGATTTATGTTTTGGCAGCATGATGAGGCCCAGTGTAGAAGGGAAAGACCCAAACCAGGTGCAACACTCTGTTGAGCGGTTTTGAGTCCTTGAGCCAAGCCAGAACAGTGAGGAGGAAATAGAGAAAAGAGATATGAACTGGTAGAAAGTGAATGTGTGGGGTGAGCCAGAAGGCAAAGCTAAGGATACCCAAAAACTTTGTCTTGAACACGGGGGAAACAGGCACTGTTAACCCTTCCGTTGTATCACCTCTGCTCCTCAGGGACACAGATGTTCCCTGGCCAGCCCATCTAAACACCCTGTCATTCTCTAACCCCTGACCACATTTTTGTTTTCTTCACAACACATTTCACTTGACATTATGTATGTGTTTATGATCTGTCTTCCCTACTAGAATGAGGCTGGGACTTGGTCCGTTGTATGCTAGGTACTCCCAGCGTCTAGAATAGTGCTTGGTACCTTGTAGGTACCAACACTCATAAGTATTTGAATGAATAAATGAAAGAATGAACAAGAGGAAGAGGTATAATAAGAGGAAGACCATATTTTCAGGGAAAGGTAATTCACTTTAGGTCCTTTTGATTCTTAGGTGTCCACGGGGTATCCAGGTGAGAAAGGCCACATGTTTGTAGCTTAGGAGAGAAGTCTGAGTTAAGGAGATAGTTTGGAGGTCATTTGAGGTGCTGAGAGAAGAAGAGACAGTGGAAGGGATGGATACAGGAAAGTTAGAGGAGCAGGAGGTTCAGGGTAGAATGCATGATGCGAGAGCCCAGGGAGAGGGGGGCAGAACCTTGGATCTGGAGTCACGGTCCTGAGTATGGTCTCACTGCAGCAAATTTCTAGCTCTGTGGCCTTACATAGGCCCCCTAAGCCTAGTTTCCTCATCTTTAAAATAGAAAAAGCACCTACCTAAAGGTGGTTGTAAGATAATACACAGAGTTTAGGTAGGGCAGTGTGCAACGCTAAGGTCTCAACAGTAAATGCACTCAACATGTACTACCCACTATTGCTATATCCATTGTTAAAGTTTTTACTGAGGAATTTTGAAAAGTCATACAGAAGGATGTCTCCAAGCCATTTGATTTGGCAAGAAGATCATTAGTGATCTTAGTGAGAATAATTTCAGTAAAATTGTGGGAGCAGAAGCCAGTTTGCAGTGGGTGGAAGAGTGGGTAGAACTGAAGAAAGTAAGTATAGGAAGTGAAGATTTGGTTTCAAGATCTTCATAGGGAAGGAAAGGAGAAAGAGATGGTGAGAAACTTGAGGCATGAGCCAGAGTGAGAGAAGACATTTAGTGTGTGTAATGGTATCGATGGGTCCACTGCTGCCCCGTTCTTGGTCAGGGACTAAGGTTTTCCTTCACTGCCCTGTCCCTACACAGGGTAGGCAAAGCCCCCACTGCCTGTTCCGGGAAGCGTCCATGTGCCCAGGACAGTTATCCACAGGTAATGAATTGTATGTCAGGGTGGGGCGTACTCTTACTTGGCATCTTATCTTCAGAGTTCTTTCCGCTCTTGGCATGGCCCTCCGCAATGGGATATTTTGTGTATTATTTTCTTAAAATGATACTTCTCCTCACCATGTGTGATGTATTATGAAATATTTTAATTCTATTTCTGCCATGCCCCATTGGTTTGACTTCATGGCCCACTAATAGGTCTCGATCTCCTATTGTGAAAAATATTGGTTGGGACCAAAGCTCACGATTACAAGGGCTTGTGAGAACCTAGGGTAAAAATTCTTCACAGATGAAAGTCATTTTTACTGATTCGTATATAAATATAGTCTGATTATAAATTCTTTTAGCAAAGGCCAAAGATTTTGATCAGTGATTATAAATTGAAGAGCAAGAAACCATCTCTTATTTATTAAGGTCCACTAGAGTTTATTGATAACATGTAGCAAAAGGTGATTAAAGTTTGTTAGGAATGGGGATCCAATTGGAAATGCCCACACACAGTCAGAAGGGAGTGGCCAGTGGTCACTTTGGTCCACTTGGTCCACACCAGGATGTGTTATGGAGTTTGGATGTCTTTGGTTCTCTGATATGTAGTCACCCCACTGGTTCCTGAGTTTGGGACAGCTTTGTGATTTTTCTGTTGGTGAGGATCAGATGTGGGGAGAAGTGGCTGCATATGTTGGTGTTAAGCCAGCTTCTACCTTGCTTTTTTTCCACTCAGGCTTTGACTGACAGTCTTTGCTGGCCTCAGGATCAAACCTGAGCGGAGAACCATCATCCCACCTGCTCTGCCCACCATGGTCGCATTCTGTGCTTGACTGAAGAATTGCTTACCCTATTTCCAATTACCCACTAGTTTTGTGGTATCCCTAGAGACAGGTGCTTGGCTCACTGACCACATAATGAAAGGAAAAATCTGAAGTCTGAAATTTTAAATTCCCCTTGAAAACTCCCTCGGCTTACACCCCTCTTATTGCCATGATTGCGAATTTCACCATCATTGGCCAATCAGAGCTGTGCTATGGTGAAAATCACCACTGGGCATCTGAATTATAATTAACCTTCCATAGTTCTCCCTGGGAGCCTGGTCTAGGCAGCCCAGCCATGCTATCCTACAACATTTCCTTAGGATTATTCTCCAGAGCAAATCCCTTAGGACCCAGGCCCAGAAAGACCCAACAGGTTCTCCACACTTATAACCTTGACTGCCTTGGAAAATTTGGAGACAGAAGATCTTGTGAAGCATCTGTAAGCAACCCTAAAAGAGATCTTAGAAATTTATCTATACAGCTGGCCACACATGGTTATTTCTCCAAGTTGTGACTGGTAAAAAATGTGGAATCCACAGTCTTTAGGGATGGTGCATTGAGTGAACCACTCCGTGAAAAACTATCCAGAAGAAAGAGTGTTGGGGAAGATATAGGTGAGAGGCTGGGTGAGGTGGAACTGGGAGAATGAGAGAAGGAGAGAGACCATCTGGATTGGAAAACACTGTCGGGAAAACAGTGATTTTGACACCGTATAGGAAAAAGTCGGTTGGAAAGATTTAGAGAGAAATTTCTTTGAGTTGTATAAAATGGAGTCAGAATAAATAGAGTTATTATCTTTGCTCCCAAATAATGGTTGGACCCGTTGTCATTCTTGCATTTTGCAGTTCTTAATATTTCCTCTTTAAAGGGAGGAGGGAGGCCGCCCACCATAACCTCTACAACTAATCAGCCTTCCTCATTCCACTAGAAAAACTTGGGTCTGTTGTGCTGATACTCGAGTCTAGTAGGAAGACTGACTCTGTAGTGACTGTGAATTGTTCTTCAGCAGCACATAAGATCCCCTGGTATGAGGGTGGAGAATTAACAAGTCTGGGTTGGGCATCAGTGATGTTGCCATCACAGAAAGAATGACACATGCACATTCAGACCAGCATCATGGAGGTAAGTTAAACGCCTGGAAAAGAGACCCCAGATGGGCTCTTGATGGATGAGATGTGGCCCAGGGGGGCTTAAGTGTCAGAGAGAGCGAGGTGCACTGATGGGACAGGAGACTGCTGCCAGCCTCATGATTGTGCCCCAGTTACTGGGGTCTTAAGGAGAGACTCTCACTCAGGAATACCAGTCACTGGAGGGAACTGAAAGAAGGGAAGAGAAACTCCCATCACCTTTAAATATTATCTAAAAAGTTTTCTGTCTAGGATCCTGACGTTCAGGAGTGGGAAGGTGGGTACCAGCTCTAGGGAATCCCTGAGGTGACAAAAATCAGTGCCAGATTGTCTTTTCATTCTAAAGCTATAGACAACCCTCTTGGCTGGAGGTTTTAGCTGGGCAGACCTCCGCATTGTCCTGCCACTAGGTTTTTTCTCATAGGCATAAATTCTACCCTCAGCAGGTTTAGGGATGGCCATTGACCTCCCCATCTGGAGCAGAACTGAGTGTGGAGGGCTTATCAGTAGGATCCAGGCAGGAAACAGAATCCCATTCAGTCAGTTCAAGTGAAGAAGCATTAATGAAGGGACTGCTCATAGAGGTGGACGTAGTCTAAGGCAGCCAATGGGATTTGGGGCCCCCAGTGACTGGCATGAGCAGGAAGTTGTCATCACTCCTAGACTTGAAAGCCTGGAAAGAAATGGTGCCCCTGGAGCCCTGTGAGAGCTAAGTCCACTAGCAGGAGTGGGAGGTAGTTCTAGAGACACAAAGGGCAGGGAAGGAGCGTGGAACCAATACCCCAGGCTTTCCTCTTCCTGTTGCCCTCTGACCTCCTGCCTGCCATTGGCTCACCCTGTCCAGAAGCCAGCCAGCAAGGGAAATAAATCGGGTGGTGTCATCCATGGGGGTCAGCTTCCTAGCGCATGGAGCAGGGCAGGGCAGAATGGATTTGAGGGCAGGTGGCTGGACCAGAGTCACCAGCACAGAGATGTCTTGAAAAGTTTTCTTAAAGGCCCAGCATTTATTTTTGTACTGTAGCCTTGAGTGAGATATATATTTGTATATAGCAGATTGCTGGTTGTGGTCCACACTCCAGGCAGTGAAACAAAAGTGGCTCCAGCATATGGCTTTTGTTCATCTCTGGAGTAGCAACATATGGATAACTGAATCAGTAGCATCTGAGTTACACCTTCAAGGCTGTGGTAATTTTCAGATTTAAATATTTAAAACATTTCAAATTTTTCTCTTTAATTCTCTTTTTTTCCTGAAAGAGCAATGAAGAAATGTTCCCTGAGAAGATGTTACAAGTTTGCTCTTCACTTGGGAAATAATTTTATGCAGCATCTAATGCATATATATTAGGTTCTTTTGCCACCGCCAAAGAAAGAAGAAGGGGGGGAGGGGAGGACAAGGAGAAGAAGAAAATTCACTTTTTTCCTGCAAAATCCCTTTGAGTTGCTGTTGATTAACCATTTATTGGAGATTTTACTTTCAGAGTGGTTAACTCCATAGCGCAGTACTGCACGGTATTGGGGATTGGAGGACTTTTTTGTGGTTCAGGGCTTCATCCTGTGATTGGTTTCCTGTGCTTCCTAAGGAGCCACACACACTGCACAAACTGGCAGGAGTGTTAAAGCCAGGCAGCTCAGCCCATCAGTGATCTGTTCTGGCGGCAACCCTCAGGAAGGGGAAGTGAAAACTGCATCTAAGTTCTGGGGATGTTGGTTTCTCATCGTGTGTTTTCTACAGTTACACTATTCCGTGAGGAAGAGGGAGAAAACAACTCCAGTAAAGCACTCTCCAACCCCCCTTTGGATTTTTAAAGCAAGGCTAGGTGTCCAAGACACGTCACAGGGGATAATAATTCTCCCTGCATGTCTGCCTGTCCATAGTGTTTCCCTTAAGCCTTGGATTCACGTGCAGTACCCTTAGTGTCCCCGTGGGCCCCAGTGCTGACCTGCTGTGCTCCTGAGAGCTCTTGCAAGAGGGATTAGCTTCCTCCTCAGAAGGGCAGAGCTGAGGCAGGAAATTCCCCTTAGAGCTTCACCCCTTCGGTGTGATGGTTTGCCTCATGTTAAAATGCAAATGCCCTGGGAAGGGAAGCATAAGAAACCCTCTGACTCATTTACTCAGGTGGTCACTCCATGGCCAAGAGAGGCTGGACAGGAGTTGGCCATTGTGATACACATTTTCCTATAAGGTCTCCTCATTCTCTTTCCAGAACCCATTTTTAAAAGGGATGCAGATCCTAGATATTCTCAGGGTAGAGGATACCCCTCTAACTCTAAATGAGGACAGAGGTAGTGAAGGTCAGCAAATGCTTCAGGCTGGCCTTGTCCTTTTCACCAAGGCTTTAAAGGGAGTTGAATTATTTACAGAGACAGTTTGCAAATGTTCTGGTCTTATATTTAGGTATCCTAGAGAGAGGAAAGGTCAAACCATACATGACACTATATAAGTCTTACCTTGATTACAGCGGTCACAGTCTTTAGTTGGTCTTAAAGACAAAACATGGACAGAGAAGCATGTTGGAGCTGTGGGGTGTCAGCAGTTCAATGATTTGGGGCAGAAAAAAATATTTAGTAGTGGTTTCAAGTCAAGATTTGGAGCCAAAGACTAGTTCTAGTCAAGTCATAGAAATGCATGGAAAATTTTAAAGCATCATTTAGTAACTTCACTGTCCCCACCAATGCAAACCTGAAAGCATGACCTCGAAATTAAATAATAAATGAAAGGAGGGTGGCACCATTTTGGATCCTGTTCTACATCACCTGGTAATTGAATCTGACAAGGAAATGAATTGGATTCTCTGGATTTTGGAAACAAGGCAAAATCAAATTACCCAGTGGACAGCATCCCCACTGCCAGTACCATTGCCCATCTGACTTCCCCACGGTGACTGGCATGCAACTATTCTCATGCACCTAAACCTAGAGATCTGTTGCCTTATTTATTGTTTTTGTTTTGTTTTCACTCTATACCCTTTCTGACTCTTGTCCTCCATAGATTTCTTTGCGAAATAAGTAAGTCAGAGAAGGGCAGATATCGTATGATTTCACTCATATGTGGAATTTAAGAGACAAAACAGATGAACATAGGGGAAGGTAAGGAAAGATAAAGTAAGATGAAAATTGAGAGGGAGGCAAACCATAAGAGATACTGAAGTCTAGGAAATAAACTGAGGGTTGCTGGAGAGGGTGTGAGGGGAGGGATAATTGGGTGATGGGCATTAAGGAGGGCACCTGATGTGATGAACACTGGGTGTTATATGCAACTGATGAATCACTAAATTCTGCCTCTGAAACTAATAAAAAAAGAGGGAAAAAAACCCCAAAAACTCAATGACCTGTTTGTATTGTAGGTGTACATAGGTGAAGGCATGCCAGGAAAAGAATAGGCCTGAACAGTGTCTCTAAAGTCTTCGGCAAGATTAAAAAACTGTGGTACATTGTCTTTCTGGAAGGGTGTTGTCAACATTGTGGCGGAAGGGATGGTGTGTCTAGCTGCCCTTATTGATATCCTTCCAGCCTGGCAAACCAATGCTCTATTTCTGTGAGCCATGGAATGAACCATTGTACTAAAGCTGGCCCCATAGGTTTGTTTTCCCATGGCTACTCTACTTACTCTGTGATGTAGCTGAATTGATTTGCAGTGATTTGAATGAATCATTGGGTGTACACTGAATAGTTCTTTCCATAAAGGTACATGTGGAAACAGAAAGGAATTATTGCCAATAGTAGTAACAGTTGGACACAAAAGCAGAGTAAATGTGTTGCATATGCAAAGCTCTCTTTAGTACTGTAATGGTCCTTTCAGGTGAACCCAGAGGCATATGAGTGATTTGAAGATAGTTGATACTTTTCAGGCACTTAGAAAGGCATTTTCTTAGGTGGCGTTTTCAGTGTGTGACAAATGAACATCATAGTACTCTGTGTTGCTACTGTTCATTGTTGTTGCCCATGCAGGGAAGGTCTTCACAGAGTGAATGGTGGTTCTATATTAGATGAATTGGGAAGTGAGTGACAACTCTAGAGAAAAAAAGAGCTCTCTGATGATTTCGGGCCTTTGACTTCACAGATTTGTACCTATGAAAATGTAGAAAGAATTTTTATCCCAGTTAGCTTCTGGCTAGGATATTGAGAAAATTAATATTTGGAACCTAGAGATAAAGGAGGCTAGTTAAATAGTGTGATTCTACTCATTTAGAATTTTTAAAGGAATTTTAAATATGTCTAGGCATAGATTCTAGTAAGTGGCTTGTCTGTTATATTGATGAACTCTGAAGGGGAGGTTGCCTTTCTGGGATCAAAGTGGACATCTTTTTGGAAATCAGGGTGTTATCCATCTGGAGGTGGAGAGGCTGTCTGGTGACCTCCATGGTTGCTTGGTCTGTGATATGGACACTGGTGGTGTGAAGCAAGGTGGCTTTGTAAGTTAAACTGTATGTAGAGGTGAGGTTTTTGCAACAGCTGATTTAACTTGGCATGTCCAGATTCTAAATTTTATCAGTGATGAAAATACTTTACATGGAGTCTTCCACTGAGGAAATGATTGTAGGAAACTGTGGTGTGGGCATCTCTATTATGATGGTATTATGATAGAATATTGTGCTACTCACATTCACGGTTCTGGTTGTTGCAATACCCTTATGTTATAAAAACTGCAAACAAAAATATCATGCCAGTGTCCCTGTCTTTGTATACACACGGTCTGACAGTTTCTCTAGTAATGCAGACAAAGGTCTAGTAAGGCCTAGATTCTTCTGGACAGAAATATGGAATTAGAAGATGTTAAAATCATTTAGTTTGTACAATCTCTTTGCTTATGCAGAAATTGAGGCCCAAAAAGTTGAAAGATTACCCAAAGTCACACAGCCAGCTGGGCGGCAATTGGTCCTATTTCTCCTGTCTCGTGGTCCAGTCTCGGCCCTTTGCAGCCAATTCAGACTGCAGTAGGTCATTCTGAAGCTCCTGTGGGAAGAGACTATTTAGGTTTCTCCTCTGGCTGAAAGCCCAGGGACAAACAGGTAATAGTTACCATCCACCAGTGATGTTGGGCCATTCTCTTTGACATGGTAACTGTATCAGTAAAAATAGAAATTCCATGAGGATGGACTCCAGCAAAATCCATTGAAAATGGAGCATCATAAACAGAAGGGTGGTATTCAGCTTACATTTTGTATCAAAGGCTGCATAGTCTTGTTAATATCTCATAGTTCCTTCAAGAGACCTTAAACCTTTGGTTCAGTATTTCTTCACTTCTGAGGCCCATGGCTCTGTTTTCCTCTCCCCTGAAATAAACCATACTCCCACTTCTTTTGATGAACCTAAAAAGCATCTCGAAACAGATCCAAATGATAGATGGCTGCAACAGAATCCAGTAACATCAGGGCACCAGGGAAATGAACCCAAACTGTACTGCACACAAATAATGACCCAAGAGCAAATGTGTTCAGACTATCTGAGGTTATTTAAATGTTTACAGTCAATTGTTTCATAAATTAGAGACTTCCTTAACTGAAGTCCTGTATATGGACGCATAAAATATGCATTGAATACTTTATTTGAGATACAGCTATAGCATTGCAAAAAAGTAACATCAAAAAGCATGTGGAAGCACTTTATATTTGCTTTGTATCATGGAAGAGAGGGGCATTTGATGGTCTGTGAAAAGAAGCTGGAGGGGTGACTGGGTGACTCAGTCAGTTAAGCGTCTGCCTTCAGCTCAGGTCATGGTCCCAGAGTCCTGGGATCGAGGCCCCCATTGGGCTTTCTGCTCAGTGGGAAGTCTGCCTCTCCCTCTGCCTCTGCCTGCCGCTTCCCTTGCTTGTGCTCTCTCTCTTTGTGTCAAATAAAAATAAATAAATCTTTAAAAAAAAAATCTAAAAAAAAAAAAGCTGGAGAATGATGTCATGGGGGCACTCTGATTAGGATGGAGGACAAATTTCTTTGAGAAACTCAACAATAAGTTAATTATCAGGAAATTTTTTTTTAAAATGAAAAAATCTCTAATTTCCACAATGTAGTGATTTGAAAAAAAAAAAACCTGATTTTCATACTGTAAAATTTACCTACTTCAATTCAGTGATTTTTAGTAAAACTGACAGAGCTGTCAACCACCACCAAAATCCAGTTTCAGAACATTTCCATCACCCCAGAAAGATCCCTCGTGCCCATTTGCCGTCAATCTCTATTTGCATCACCAGCCCCAGGTAACTACTAATTTCTGTCTCTATAAATTTGCCTTTTCTGTACATTTCATATATAAATGGCTGAATAATATTTCATTGTATGGTTATGTGACATTTAGTTTATCCATTTCCCCAGTTAATGGACATTTGGATTATTTCCACTTTTTCATTATTGTGAATAATGCTGATATGAATACATAAAAGTCTCTGTATGATATAAGTTTTCCTTTCTCTTGGCTAGATATCTAATAGTAGTATTTCTGGGACATATGGTAAATTTGTTTAATTTTTAAAGAAATTGCAAAAGTTTTTCCCAAAGTATTGAAAATCAATTGACCATAAGTGTAGAGATTCATTTCCAGACTCTCAATACTGTTCCATTGATCATATGACTATCCTTATGTCAGTACTGCACTTTCTTGATAACAAGTTTTGAAATCAAGAAGTATAAATCCTACAAATTGTTCTTTTTCCACATAGTTTTGGCACTTTTAGTTTCAGTATCTTAGTTTCTACAAAACCCACAAAACAAAAAACTTATGAGATTTTGATACGAATTATATTGGATCTATAAATCTGTTTGGGGAAAATGGCTGTAGTAACAATATCAAGGTTTCTGATCCATTAACATGGTATGTCACTCATTAGATCTTTAGTTTATTTTAGCAGAGTTTTATAGTTTTCAGTGTATAGGTCTTTCACTTATTTTGATAAATTTATTCCTAAATATTCTATTCTTTTTGATGCTGTTATAAATGGAATTCTTTTCTTATCTTTATTTTCAGATTGTTCATAGCTGGTACATAGAAATACAATTTATTTATTTTTTATATATATGTCTTGTATCATGACACCCTGTTGAACTTGTTAATTAATTCTGGTAGTTGTTGGGTGGATTCCTTCGAGTTTTCCACATAGAAGATAATATCATTCATAAATAAATACGGTTTTATTTATTCTTTTCCAATCTGGGTGCCTTTATTTTTTTCTTGCCTGATTGCACTGGCTGGAACCTCAAGTACAATGTATAGGAGTGGCAGAGTACCTTTTCTTGTTTCTGATCTTAAGGGGAAGTCATTCAGTCTTTCACCATTAAGGATCATATTTGATGTAGGTTTTACCAAGTTGAGAAAGTTCCTTTCTATTCCTAGTTTGTTGAGAGTCGTTATCTTGAAAGGGTGTTGGATTTTGTCAAGTGCTCTTTCTCCATGAATTAAAATAATATGGTAAATTAACTTTGTTCTAGTAATATGGTATATCACATTGATTTGTGGATGTTAAATCAGCTTTGCATTCCTGGGATGCTTGGTTGTTGTGTACAACCCTTCTTGTATGTTGCTGGATTTATTTGCAAACATATTTTTGCATCGATATTCATGAGGAGTATAGATCTGTACTTTCCTTTTCTTGTATTGTTCTCTCATTTGGTATTGGGGTAATACTTGACCTTTCCTTCTCTAATGTAAGTGGTCTTCCCAGTAATTTCTGGTTTCCTGGGGTTCCTCTTCCAGCATTGGTCCTCACATTTATTGGGAATTAAAAATAATGACTGGGCGCCTGGGTGGCTCAGTTGGTTAAGCGACTGCCTTCAGCTCAGGTCATGATCCTGGAGTCCCAGGATCGAGTCCTGCATCGGGCTCCCTGCTCAGCAGGGAGTCTGCTTCTCCCTCTGACCCTCCTCCCTCTCATGCTCTCTATTATTCTCTCTCTCTCTCTCTCTCTCAATAAATTAAAAAAAAAATCTTTAAAAAAAATAATGACTGTTCCAGATGATGTAATGGAGGCTTTGGGATTTTAGGGGGACTGGAGGGTGGCTGGGATGGGGTCTTTCTATTAATGATCAGTTCAACAAGCATAGAAAATAGGATTTTAGAGTTAAACTCTACAAATCAAAATGATGCTACCAGTTTCTTCATGTAGTAGACACAATGTGACATTCACTTCAAGCCTTGACTTATATGGTACCATTTGGAAATTACAGTGCGGTCCTTTCCTTTGCTTTTTCTGAAATTGCCTGGGGGCAAAATCTTCCCAGGGAGATTATAACTGAGCTGGGCTTTGGATTATTTGAACAGGAAGGACCTTGCTCATTTTTAAAAATCATTTTCCTCTGTGTTCTTCAGATTGGATCATTTCTGTTGATTTGTTTTCAAGTTTCTTTTTTCTGTCATATCATTTCTGTTATTTAGCCCTTCCAGATACTGTGTTTTTTACTTCTAAGATTTTCAGTTTTTTCATTTCTCTGCTGAAAACAAGTACTTTACCATTCATTTCAAAAGTGTTCAACCACATGGACCTTGTTTATAATTGCTGATTTAAAGTCTTTATCTGATTATTCCAACACCTGGGTCATCTCAGTATTGTGATCTATTGATCACCTTTTAACTTG
This sequence comes from Callorhinus ursinus, assembly GCF_003265705.2. Classification (NCBI taxonomy): domain Eukaryota; kingdom Metazoa; phylum Chordata; class Mammalia; order Carnivora; family Otariidae; genus Callorhinus; species Callorhinus ursinus. The sequence continues at coordinate 78,059,930 of NW_027397072.1, forward strand.
AGAATTGGTCATATTTGCTTGCTTTTTAAAAGTATGTTGTATTTTGGATTGTATACTGGATATATTGAGTATTATATTTTAAGACCCTGGATCCTATTTAAATTCTCTGGAAAAGGTTCACTTTTTTTGTGTTTTAACAAAACTTGATTAGGTTTAGACTGCAAATTCTGTCTCACTTTTTATGATCATTGGTTCCCATATATCAGTTCATATATTGGTTTTAAAAGCCTATTCATAATTAACATAGGAAGTATTTCAGAGTGGTTATCAAAGTATATGGATGAACTGTAATTTTTGATAGTGCTGTTCTCAGTAAAGAATCCCAAGCTACACTGTATCTGTGATTTTCACTGTTGATTTTTTAAATTAATTATTAATGTTTTATATTTTTTTAGCAACAGAAACCTCAAGGAAATCCAACAAAAAAAACCAAATCAAAAAAATTGGATCCCCTCAAAGGCCAGAAAGTTATTGCAAGATGTGATGAAAATGGCTTTTACTTTCCAGGTAGATACTTTATTTTGTAAGATTCCTATGTTAAATAATATGATATCGGGCACCCGAGGTTCTCAAACTGTGCTTTCCCCAGAACACTGACAACTCATGAGCTGTAGTAAGGTATTCCACTTCTGAAATGAAATGATGGTGGGGTTTCTACCTATGTTTATGAGAGGAAATGGGCTACTATTTACTATATGTCTACTATCTTCTATGAATGTAATACTCCTAAAGTGCTGGTCTAGTGTAGACCAGCAGATGAAAATTCTTGTCTTTGTGGAACTTAACGTTCTAGTGAGGGAGACAGACAAGCAAGCAAATACATACATTATGTAGTACATCAGACAGGGTGTTGTAGAGAAAAATCAAGCTACAAAGGGAATTGAGAGTGTCAAGGTAAAGTCTGCAATTTTAAATATGGTGGCCAATGAAGAACTTCTTGGGAAGGCGTTGTGTGAATAAGACTTAAAGGAAAAGGAGCAAGGTGCAACTACTCTGGAAAACAGTATGGAGGTTCCTCAAACAGTTGAAAATAGAGCTACCATACGATCCAGCAATTGCACTACTTGGTATTTACCACAAAGATACAAATGTAGGGATCTGAAGGGGTACGTGCACCCCAATGTTTATAGCAGCAATGTCCACAATAGCCAAACTGTGGAAAGAGCCAAGATGTCCATCGACAGATGAATGGATAAAGAAGATGTGGTATATATACACAATGGAATATTATGCAGCCATCAAAAGGAATGAGATCTTGCCATTTGCAACGACGTGGATGGAACTGGTGGGTGTTATGCTGAGCGAAATAAGGCAATCACAGAAAGACATGTATCATATGACCTCATTGATATGAGGAATTCTTAATCTCAGGAAACAAACTGAGGGTTGCTGGAGTGGTGGGGGGGGGGGGGGGTGGGGGTGGCTGGGTGATAGACATTGGGGAGGGTATGTGCTATGGTGAGCGCTGTGCATTGTTCAAGACTGTTGAATCACAGATCTGTACTTCTGAAACAAATAATGCAATATATGTTAAGAAAAAAAGAAGAAGATAGCAGGAGGGGAAGAATGAAGGGGAGTAAGTCGGAGGGGGAGACGAACCATGAGAGATGATGGACTCTGAAAAACAAACTGAGGGTTCTAGAGGGGAGGGGGGTGGGGGGATGGGTTAGCCTGGTGGTGGGTATTAAAGAGGGCACGTACTGCATGGAGCACTGGGTGTTATGCACAAACAATGAATCATGGAACACTACATCAAAAACTGATGATATTGTATGGTGATTAACATAACAATAAAAAATTTTAAAAAAGGAGAAGGAGCAAGCCATGAAATTATCTAGGGGAAGAGAGTTCTTCTTTTTTTTTAAAAGATTCATTTATTTTGAGAGAGAATGTGAGCATGAGTTGGGGGGGGCACAGAACAGGAGGGAAAGAGAGACTCTTCAAGCAGACTCCCTGCTGGTCACAGAGCCCGACATGGGGCTTGATGTGGGGCTTAATCCCAGGACCCTGGAAATCTGTCTGGAGATAGAGATTTTTGAGACATCAACACATAAGTGTCATTGATATGGGAAGGGCCTGTAGGGAAAAGAGAGCTTAGGGAGAGAGCCCTCAGGAAGATCCATGGGGCAGAAAGATGATGGACTGTAGAAACACAGCCGGTCTTGCATAGGCATTATCTGTCAATCACCAGTTAAAAGAATCATTCTTTATTAATTAAATTTCATTGAATCTTTTTAAGTGGGGAAAAATACTTCAGCAGGCATTTTGGATTGCGGCAGGCAATGTGGAGAACTGACAGCTAGGACATTTTCTTTGAAATTCACTAGATGTGCTTTGGGGAGCTGACTAGATGAGAGTAATTAAATATGGATTGGAGCATTTGAGATGAGCTCATAGGCCAAGGCACAAAAGTCTTTGCAAGAGCAGGGCCCAAAAACCTTCCCTTTCTCTGGGACCCAGATTTGCTGGGTGGTGATTATGGGGGCGGCACCTCTGCTTGATTTTCTGAATTGAAGCCCCAGAGAGGGGTCTGAGGCTAATTTGGCAGTTGAATGGAAATGCAGGAAAGGACTGGCTTCCAAATGGCTGCATTTGGCCTTGGGATTAGTTCGCTGGCCAGGGTCCTGGAGAAAAGTAGAACAACTCAAACTTTTCCTCCACACCATTCTCGTGTGATAAGAAATGTCAAAGACCTACTGCTGCCAGTCTGGGGAAGTCGAGAAAGCAGGTAACACCATGGCCGCATGCAATTCCTGAGATCATGTCAGCAATCATTATTGCCCTGTTTTGTTTTGTTTTGTTTTCCTTTAAGTGTGCAATTAGAGGCAGAGAGTGCACGCCACCAAAGTTGAGATCTGGCTATTTGAGAATTTTTAATTTGTGGCTGTGATTAAACTCAAATAAGTCTGTGTGGAGGGAATACACATTTGAATTTAGTCATATAATCAGTAATTTGCATGAGTGGCTAGTTAGTAAATACTGACTCAGGCAAATTAAATGATCATGCCTGTGTTCCTGGATGTACTTCATTTCGGTTCCCTCTTCCTCCCTGAAGTCAGTGAATCTTTAATTGGGAACAACCCAACTCATAGAGTTATTTTTTTATAAAAAATAATTTCAAACTTACAGAAAAGTTGCAAGAATAATAGAACTTTTGTATATGCTTTACCCAGTTTTGCCAATGATTAGCTTTTGTCATGTTTATTTTACCACATTTATAATTTTATTTTATTCTCTTTCTCTATACTCAACTCCACACATACACATTATTTTTCTGAACTATTTGAGATTAGGTAACATCATCATGCCCCTTTACTCCTTAATGCATCAGTGTATATTTCTCAAGAACAAGGGTATTCTCTTAACATAATCATAATAAAGTTATAAGATCCAGGAAATTTAACATTATTATACTACTTTTTACCTGTGTATTTCAATTTTGTTAATTGTCTCAATTATAGCTTTATATTTTTTGTCTCTAGAATAGGTCGAGTCCAGAATCATGTTAACATTGGGTTAACATATCTCCTTAGTCTTCTTTAATCTAGAATTATTCTCTAGCCTTTCCTATCATTTCTCATGATACTGGTGTTATTTAAGAGTAAGATCAGTTACTTCATAGAATGTTCCTCAGTTAGCTTAGGCTCAGAGTGTGTATTCCTGGACAGTTTGCTACCTAAGTGATGGCATAATGTCATGTCCCTCTCAAGACATCCCATCCAGAGGCACATGATGTCCATCGGCCTCATTAGTGACACTACTTGAGATCACCTGGTTACAATGCATTACTGTTTTCTCCCTTGTGAAAAAGAAGGCCAAACAGAGACTTGTGGAGCACAGCATGTTATTCACGGGTGACACCTTTTTTGATAACTTTTGTCTGGAGCCTTCTAAACATTTCTAATGAAAAATATCTGGCTTTGAAATGTATCTCAGTAGTAGGTGGCTTTGGGGTAATTGGGTCAGAGTGTCTCTCGCTTCAGGCCAGGTCCACACTGGAGCAGAGCTAGACCGATTGTTGCTGTCATCGTTGGCAGTCAGGGCAGAGATTTCTGTATGGCTGACTCTCTCCCAGGGTCAGTGTGGAATATCAGGTTAAGGAATGACTGCATTGTTCAGAATGGAGGTGACAAGCCAATAGTCTGGGTCATTAGGATGCTGAAAGGCAAGGAGGAAGACACATTTCAAAACATTATTTTAAGTCATTATTTGTGGGAATCGGGTCCTCCTTCCTGTTCTTCAGTGAAAAGAAGCATTTACTTCAGGAAATCCATGATGATGAAAAGTCTGAGTTGTACAATTTCTGCACTATGCCACAGAAACAAGTTACAAGGGAAGAAAAAGGCAGGTGGCAGAGGCGGGGGAGGAGGAACTGAATACCTTCTCAGATGTCATGTTTTGGGGTCAGAAAAGCCCAAGTTTTTATTTGTTTGAAGTCTGCCTTTTTCCTCTACTAGCCATGTGACTAGAATCATTGAAGTTCTCTAAGCCTCAGTTTCTTTATCTTCCTGAATGAAATTAAAACAATTAGAACCCCTGTAAGATTGTGGTGTCGATTAAATATGGTAATGTACTATATTTTTTAAATTGGAAAGTGTGAATTGCATGTAAAGAGTTTTTCGCTCATCCCATGTGAGAGCTTCTCTTGAGAGACAGAAACAACTTCTGTCCTCTCCTGGGGGTCGAGGGAGGTGCTTGCAATTCAAAAACACTAACAGCAGTTTAAAAACCTTAACAGCAATTCAAAGAGGCAAAAATTAGCTCAGGGGGTAGAAAGGAAACCTCTGAGGCTGAAGGGAGAAGAGACTATGATGAATAGATGTGCAAGATGACTTTCAGTGGAGTGGGGCAGGTGGAAGGGCTGCTTTTGGTGAAGCAAAGTGAAAGCCTTTTTTGGGAGCTGGAATTTAAGCTGGGCTGTGCGTATCAGAAAGTTAGAGCCAGAGGTAAAAGATCCAGTCTCCAACCTGAGAAATTCCTGTTTGGAGCCAAGATTGAGAACTCTGCCTGCGTCTTTCACAAAATGAACTGACCTACCTACTTGGAGTATTTCTGCCATCTTCTGACGCTTGAAAATGGGCCACATTTTTGCTGAGGGGCTCAACAGGGGCACATTCCTTTTTCTCCAGCCTGAGTACAGGAGAGCCCTCTGGCTGAGGTGGGGGGCCCAACCTGTACCCAAGGAAGGTGACTGGGATCGCCAAGCCTCCCCTGGGAGGAAGCCCAGGCCCCTGAAGTGGTTCCTGGAGACATTTCAGAGCCAGGAGACCCAGTCTCACCTCTCTGGGGGTGAGGACAAAGAGAAACAGAATTAGATGCTGATCTTGAATCGGGACTTAGAAATGGTAGCAGCTCCTTAATTAGATAGAGAAAGAGCAAATGCAGAGGCTGAGCCATAATTCGACAGGCCTACTCATGGTCCTCCAGCTTCCAGAGCACAGCCAGCCAGGCTGCCCATATGGTGAGGCTGGTTCTAACGTTGGGCTGGGAGACACGGGACCAATTTCTGCAGGTGAGCAAAGGCCCATTTCTGCAGAGCTTGTACAAAGAAGAAAACAATGGAAGGAACTAAAAAGAGGTTGTTGTAAGATACCAAAAAGTCTAGATCTAATCGTGTGGAGCAGAGTTGGTAGGGTTTTTCTTTGAAAGACACATAGTAAATGGTTTAGACTTTGTGGCGATCACAGCTACTCTACTCAGGCAAACAATTGAAACCCTGCCTAGCAGGTTTATGAGTAGACTCTGCTAAGTCCCAGAGGCTAAGAATTTGAGGAGGATCACACTGGCCAGTGTGGCCATCATGGCAGCCCAGGCCCTTCACTGTGAACCCTGGGAGTGGGTGTGGAGCTCGCCAGTGTGTGGGATGTGAGCCTTCTCCTCAGTTAGGAGTGGTTCTTCATTGCTTCCCTAATAGGAAGTCTTTCTACAAAGCAGCGTTTGTTTTTCTAATTAAAAGGATAAAGTCAGTTTGTGGCAGCAAATGTGTGGAATAATGTATAAAGAATATAAAAACCAAACAACATTTTAATCCAATGAGAAAACACACACCAAGTGGAACTGGTTTTCGCTTGTTGTGTGTATGTGTGTTAAAAAAAAAGTTGTCATTTCTTTGGCCATTTAAAACAAGAGACATGAACTCAAGATGAAAAACATCAGCCATTCCTTTGCCACATCAAAGACCATGGGACTTGGCCAAGGTAAGTGTGTGAGCTGGGGCAGCAGTGACAGGCCCTGGTGTTGTGGGACCCCAGGGGGAAAACGCACATTTCTCTCTCAGAGTAGGAGTCTGACTGCAGCTTCACTGCCTGGGGAAGTGTCCCAGTCAAAAGTTCCTTAATATTCATAATCCCTTTATAATAGGAAAATAAATCTCAGCTAGGATAAGTGAACCTGAAAATGGGTATTTTTTTTTCCTGCTATAATCATCCCTTTGAGTACAGCTAAAAAACAAAGAAACTTCTTGTGTCTTTTTCCTTGTTCCTTTTTTGGTAGTGCATTTTAGGGAAGCCAGAGGATGTGTTCAGCCTAGTTAGCTTTTCATTTATCTGATACTAGATGAAAAGTTAATGATGGGATTTCCTATTTTCTTGGACTTATACAATTTAACAACTCTGATTTTCTGTATGTGAGGAGTATAGAAGGAAATATGGCTTCAGGAAGTAAATAAGGAAACCAGATGGTAGGAAGTAGCCAGGAAGAGGACATTTGTTTCCAGGAATGACGTTTTTGTCAGGACTGCTGCTGGTGATGGCGGGCAAACAGCTTCTGCATGTTCTCTGGGCTTCACATCAGCGGTGTCCAGACCAGAGCTGTGCACTTCACCACTTTGGGTCGGTCAGCCACCCTATGCGTCGTACGGTATCCACTGTTACCTCCTGGAGAAATCAAAGGGGCATGCTGGTTTAAACAGTCCAAGTGTTATAAATTGGCCAACAAGATGGTGCAAGCCCTATTCAGGCATTATTTGTCTTCATATTATATTTTAAACTTCATGCCTTGCAGGGATTGTGAAGAAGTGTGTGAGCCCCACCCATGCACTGGTGGATTTCAGGTACGGAGACACCAAGGTTGTGCCCACCTCGTTCATCATGCCTATCGGGGGCGCCATGCCCTGTCCCCTGCTCCAGGTACCTGCTCCAGCGATCTCTTCTGGGGCCCTTTCCACCATCCCCACAGTCGTGGATAACAGGATGGCAAGGCCACTGGTGGGCCTCTGCTGAACACCTGGTTGGGCTCCTCCAGGGAGCTTGTGTTTGGGCAGGAAAAGTAGTGACCCCTGTTCGTATGGCCCCTGCCCTGGCAACTTTTTTCCTCCACCTTGATCTGCTAACACCCTGTTAAGGAGCCTCATGACTGCATAGGCTTGCTTACATTAGCCCCTAAGGCCCTTGGGGGCAGCAGATGGTGGGGGAAGAGAGCTGCTGTAACTGCTAACACCCTGGAAATTTAACTGCAAAAGATGATATTAAAACTGATGTAAATATCAAGGGCAGAGGTAGAGCTTTCCTTGACGTTGTGGTTAGTTATTGCCCGACCTTGATGCCATAATGCAGTTACACCTGAACACGCATTCCACAGGTTGGCTGGGCTGCTGTGTTCTCATCTGCATATACATCCATGAAAGCTGGGCTGCATGGGGCCCATCCTTCCCAGCCCCCAGGCCAGAGGAGGGAGAGGCAGAAAGCTCCCAGAGCTCCAGCACTGCTGTCTTGGACAGCGGGAGCCAGGAGGCAAAGCACCTGATGAGTACTCCTAGGATTCCATGCCGAGGGTCTGTCGGCACCTCCCTGGCCAGACCCAGAGCGTCCACCGGTCCACTTTGCCCCTGACAGTTGGTCCTGTCCATCTGACACATGCCCAGCAACCTCCATATGCTACACAAGATTTTCTTTCTGCTAGAAGCTGTCTCTTTGTAACCCTTGTCTATGGACTCCAGGTGTGTGCTTTGGAACATTAAACAAACCTGCTGCTTTACATTGTCTGGGTGACAGCCCTTGTGAAATAGGTTCCTTCAACCAGTCTTTATAGGATATGGTTTCCAGAACTCTTGCTAGTTTGCTGGCTGCCCCCCAGCCTGGGATCCTTGTCAGGTGAAGAAGTCCCACGAAAACTGGGGGCTCCCCTAAACTGATTGTAGAATTCCAGGGGTGGCCCAGTGAGCCTGGGGAATTTTCAAACTATTGACTCTTTCTTAGCTGAGAAAATATATGTATTTGAATTATAGCATCAGTACTTGCTAATCACCTTGGAGTATTTTAAAACAGGCTATGTTGACATTGCTTATAAGATCGACAAGCAAAATATTTGCTATGATGTACGTTCTCATCTACAGGTTGGAGATTATGTCTTTGCCAAAATTGTGATACCCAACGGATTTGACTTCTATGTCCCTGCCATTGTCATAGCACTTCCGAATCAGGATGTGGCCGACGATAAATTCTACACAGTTTTGAAGTGCAACAACCGGAGAGTAAGTACTTTCATTGAGGAAAGGGCTTTCTCACTAGGTAGAAAGTGGCTTCCTTCCCCCCCCCCTTCTGGGCAATGCCTCGCTCATTCCTGGCATTGCCGGATGTCCTGAAGGAATGACTTGCCTAGCTGCCCCTGTTCCTACTCCTTACGGTTCGGATTCTGCCCATTCTGCAACACAAAATCTACCCTCACCGAGGTTGCCACGGCCTCCTAACTCCTTCATCGAATGGCCTTTTTGGTTCTTCTGCATTTGACAACTGGGGAGACTCACTCCGGTTCTTTAGTGTCCTCCCCAGCTGCTTACAGCACCTTTCTGTCTCTCTTCCTTGCCTGCCTCTTCTCAGCCTGTTCTGTTCCCCTCCCTGGCCTCCCTATGAATTTCCCTAAACACTTTAGAAAGCCTCTTTATCACACACATGCACACGCACACCCACGCGCGTGCACGCGCACACACTTCTCATCAACCTCAAGGAAAAGCCCAGCCTGAACCCAGTGTGGCCCCGGCCCCATGGAAGGCTCACTGCTTCCTGACTACAATGGGCTTCTCCAAGCCCCTAGTCTTTCCCTCTTCCTGGACCATCCTCCCATCCTCTCTCTGCAGAAACTCCTGTCACCGGAAAGACTCTGCCCAACTGTCACGTCCTGCTGAGGCCCTCAGGGTTCCTCTGCACACTATACTTCCCCCTTCCCACACTGGCTTCCTCACCAACTCCCAGTTCCTTAAAGGCAGGGACTGTGGCCTATTCATCTTTGTAGCCCCAGCACAGGCCTCTGATGAAGAGAAGGTTCTCAAAATTGCTTTTTAAATTACTTAAATGAATGACATTTCTAATGGAAATAACATTGTCTTGATGGGCCATTTAATATGCCTGGAAAATAGACTGGGAAGCAAAAAGCAAGAAGTAAAATACTAGTGGCTAGCTTTATTAAGCACTTATTATGTGCCACAGGTACTAATCAGGTACTTTATATGTAATGAACAATTAAATGCTCAAAACACTGTGAGCAGGTACTATTATTATTCCCATTTTCAGATAAAGAAACCAAAGCAGAGAGGTTAAATCACACACAGGGTAAGTGGGACAGTGGGCATTTGAACCCAGCCAGTCTGGCTCCATGGCCTACACTCTGAATCTCTGTGCCCAACTGCCTAGTATACGGAATAAAAAATATCCAGTCAGTTCTTGCCTATAGCATGAGGTGTATCCATCAGGAGAGGAGTCACGGTAAATGAATTTTAGAATTAAAGGCAAAGAGTAAAGACCATCAGAGCCAATGGCCCCAGAAGCAGTTTCTAATCTGACAGAACAGAACAAGAAGGAGAAAGGGGTACCTTCTCATCAACCCAGAAGAAAAAGAAAAAAAAAAAAACTTTAAGACAAAATAGACTTTAGTGGAGCTGTTTGGATGACAGTAAAAAGCAGTCTAGAGGGCAGTGGGTGGGAAGTTTTCTGACATGAGGCACCACTCTGGGGATATCTACTAGGCAAAAGAGGAGAAAGCAAATTAAGAGACTTTTGAAGAGATGTCCCTGGGCACGCCCCAGCGTGTGGGGAGAGATGAAGCAGTTGTCCTAGGATCCCTGAGAAAGAGCCTCAAAGTCCAGGAGGGACCTTGGAATTTACCCCAGGGCAGTGAGGCCCTGTAGACTAGAGGGGCATGGTCAGGGGCGAGACACTGAAGACAGTTCTGGTAGAGAGTCACGGGGTTGAAGGTGGCACACTTGGCAAAGGGTGGTGGTTATAGTTTCTGAGTCTAGGAAAGAGATGGCCAAGGCTGAAGTAAAGGTAAATAGGAAGGTAGCTCTGTGGAGGGATGTGTGGGTGTGATGCGCATGTGCATGGGCAGGCACGTGCATCTTACGTGGATGGCCTCACACGTGATCCAGGATATGGAGAAATGACCGGGAGGACTCATCGATGACTTTTACTTAGCATATAATTATCAAACCAGACCCTGCCATTTGACTGCCCTCTTAAGTGTCATCCTGAATAGGATAATGGCTAGCAGCTATTATAATGGATCAAGCTGAAATAAAATTACATCTAAATTGTGGACATTTCTGATTTAAGTTGCATGAACTCTTTTGGTATTATTACAGGAATTTTGCCCTCGGAGTGCACTTATTAAGATCAGCCAAAACAAGTATGCTCTCTCTTGCTCTCATATAAAATCACCCCCAATTCAGGAGGATCCAAAAGTGTAAGTAGGCCCAACTTTTTATACTCCCTGAACTTTATTTATATCTTTGCACCTTTAATCTGTTTCTGAGCTGGGATTCATGATCTCTTAATACTTGGGGAGGAAAGCAGAGGTGGAGGACCTGCTGCTTAAAATGTAGTTCTATGATTATTATTCCTTCAATATCACACCTCTCACTTGCTGGTTATTTGTCTATCTGGTTCTAATCTCAAATGCAACATTATTTTACAGACTCTTCAGAAAAACACTCAATCCTGTTATGAACTTGAAGGAATTATTCCCCTTTTATTTGTAAAGGTTCAAGGCCTTCTAATGAAGTCTCACCATAAAGCAAAGGTTAGATTAAGTTGCAGTTGGGACCAATCAATTGTCTGCTTCTCCCCTTGCTGGGGAGTGAGAATGTGGTATTGGTCCTGGCTTGTCTGTGCCCAGGTGAGCAAGGGTGGGTGGGGGTGTGGCAGTTTCCAGTGGCTACAGTGGGGTGAATACCTTTTCATCTGAGGAAGTAGGATTGCTAAAAGCTGGAAAGATAGATTAAAGCAAAGTCAATAAGAAGAAGCTGAGGCCTAGAAAGCTGGCAAAAACTGAAGTCCATGTGGCTGACAAGGGGCATCACAGCTGGAGTCAGAGCCATAACCTTGGAGGTGAAGGTGGATTTTGAGCAAGGGTTAGGGAAAAGGATCCTGGAAACACCCTCCAACTTCACTTGGAGTTTGTAGGTTGTCTTGGGTGCCAGCCTTCATTCACCTGATGGCATCACCTTGCACTTCATAAACAGAAACCATCAGACATTCTCTTCTCCACTTCTTTTTCCCCACCTCTAGGCTTGTAGAAACCCCTGTCTTTCCCCCTGATGTCAAAGTACCTTCTCTCATCCAAGGCTGACCTGACCACCAGGCTCCAGAGTCTGTCCCCACTACCTGATTCTTGCTCCATCAGTTATCCAGGATTCTCTCCTATCTCCCTAGCCCCTCTCCTGATTCCTTCACCCAGCCAAAACCCAAGTTTGCCTCCACTGTTTACACACATGCACACATGCATGCATACCCTCCCCCCTAGTCCTAAATCCATCGAGCTCCCTTGGTTCAGCAGTGTGATCTGGCATCCTCCCTCCCTTCACAGCCACGCTGTATGTAGGCAGTCTCATAGGCTCATGTCTCCCCTTGCTTACCTTCTCTTCCCTTCCTGAGGAGCCTTGGGTATTGGCTTCCCCCCTTACCCTCTTGTGAAGCTATTCCCACAGAGGCCACTTAGGACCGCTCACACGGACTGTGCATGCTGTTTCGGTGTGTGGTCTATTTGACTCTCGACCACCCCTCCTCCTTCTCTTGAGACCTGTCATGGCTCCTCCTCCCTCTGGATTTCCTCCCTGCCCAGTTTCAACCACATCCCTTACTTCCATGACTCCACTTACACTAAGGACCTCATATCTCCCTCTCCACCCCAGACCACTCCTGTGCTCCCGCATCGGAATCGTAGCCTCTCAGAGTGGGACCTGGGATGGACTTTGCTGAAAGCTCCCCCACTGGTTGTAAACTGCAGACTTGGTTGGTAAGAACTAGGTGAAAGGGGCCTTGGAAGCTAAGACCTGATTTCCTATCCCAGCCCCACCCTCACTTAGTTTGCGCCCTTGGGCTGGTTGCTTATCATCTAGGAGCTTATTTGCTTACAGTGAGATTAAGGTGGTGTGAGGATTGGAGACGGTCTGTGTGCTTGGGGTAAAGCAGATGCTCAGTCCATGGTGGGAATCCTGGCGTTTCCAGCCGCCCACCTGAATGTACAGAACCTCAAACTCAGCACATCTAATACTGAAAGTATAGCTCTCCACAGACCCACTCCCATCTCTGCCTGCCCTGACTCAGTTCTCTCTGCCACCCGTCAGTCACAGAGTTGTCCTTGCAGAAATTTGGTCGTCGTCTTTGGCTTCTTGCCCTTCACCCACTACACCCCATGGGTCTCCCAAGTTATATTGAACCTAATTTGCAAATATTTCTCAGCTCTGCTGGACCTGTGCTATCTTATAGGTCAGGCATCTCATTTCCTGAGGCCACTACCTTTGGCCTCCTGCCAATAGTCCCAGCCCTCTTCCCAACAGAGGGGCTGAGCAGAGGAATCTTCCTCACAGGCAAATCTGCTCTGGCCCCTCCCCCACTTAAAAAATCCTTCAGTCTCCCTCCCTTGCCCGTTCTTATTCTAGTTTAGCCTCTTGTGGGTCTGACCCAGGCCTGTCCCCCCAGCCTCACTTCTCCCTAGCCACCCCCAACCAACCTCCCACAAGCCCTCTGCACATTAATCATACTTAACTACTTGTAGCTTTTTCTCCATGCCATGCTTTTTCAGGGCTCTGTGCTGTGTATCCCTCCCTGGAATGTTATTCTTTGCTCTTGGCCTCCAGGGAACTCTAACATTGAACTCAGGGGTCACCATCGCTATTCATGTTCTGAGACTCTAGCCATCCTGTGCGCTGAGGTGATCCTACTGCATCCTGTAGAGGTTTTCATTACAGAAAATTTCCCTTGTGTTGGGCCACGTACTTTCTCAGTTTCTCACTCCTGTTAGGCACGTGTCCTTGAAAGCAAGTGCCAGGTTCTATCCACTTCTAAATTATAGTTGTCAAAGTCCAGCTCGTAGAATGTGCCCAATGACTATTTGAAGAATGAACCAGTGAACAAATAAATACTAGTGGATGCCCAGCATTGTTCCTTGAGAGGTGCATGGTTTCACAGAGAATCTTTCCTTAGGTATTATTGTTGAAAATATACACTACCATTCTTCATTCTCTTCTAGATGAGTATAATGTTCATTTAAAATTATAGCACATTTTTTGTTGATCTCAAAATCCTACTCAAACAAAATGATATCCAAATTATGGTACATTTTAAAGGAATATGAATAATATGAATAGATGTGTCTAGGTATTGACCATTTTCCCTAAATTCAACATTATCAATCCTATTTTAGAATTAAAATTCAATTCTTTCTGTGTTTTGAAAAGCCTGTAATTGTTTTCTATCTTAGTCCTGCCCTAGGCCTTATTTAAAGCTCTCAGCTGCTAATTATCTACCCTAGCTTCTAGGGCTTCACACAGCGAAAGTCTCCCCATGGTAACTTCCACTGTTGTTTTGCTCTGGCCACCTTTGTGCTAGCAAGAGACTGCATTTAATTCTCTTAAGCAGAGGTCACGTCCAGCCCACTAAGTTCAGAGATTAATCTGTCTCTCTTTCCATAATCAGAGCTGACAGGTGTGAGCACACAGACTGAAGGTGCAGGTCTTATTTTGTATCTCCACTGGGATTTCTTTCTGGTAGGTCCTTTCTCATCAGGAGCGCTTCCTAACTTGCTTTCTAAAGGTACCAGCTCCCTTTGGTTTGTCTTTAGTAAACCTTCACATCATTATACCAAATGAGACCATTAAAAAAAAAAATCCTGGTGGGCTTTCTTCAGGGGCTACTTAGAGAAATGTGCTATAGCTTGCAATTCCAACAGAACAGCATTTGACTAAATTTAACTTTTAAAATATTGAATCCACTATAACCATCCATTTGGGGTTGATCAGACAGGGGTATATGGCCCCAGGCATGAACTGGGATGCCAGACATTCAGCTCTCTGTCTTCTGCACCTCCACTTTTTCTTCTTTCTTGAGGCCTTCAGTCGTGGGTGACAGGGTATTTCCTGCAGGCCCCTCTTCTTGTTCCTAACTGAGGGCAACACACAATGAAAGACAGGAAGGGAAGTATTTGGAGGGTAAAGGGTTCAAAACTGGTTGAATATGGCCAAAGCTGATGCTTAGTTTTAGTTTCAGCTTAAAATTTGACACTAAATGATTCTTGAGGACTTTGGTTCTCTGTCATCCAGTAGGTTACCCATATTGCTAAATCCCAAATAACTAGTTCTTAAAGGAGAGAATGTTAGTATCACCACATTTACAATGTGAGATCAAGGGAGGCTCTTACTCGTTTGATTTTCTCTTTCCTCTGCCACATGATGAGTGCATTTTCTGGCAGCCCAGCTGAAGGAGGTGTGCCTTCTGAGAGTGTGTCCGATGGAGGGACTTGATTACTCTTGCCTTACCTACCTTCAGTGATGTCCCTGAGCTTTTTTTCTACACTTCATAGCATAGAGATATCTGTTCTGAGTGAAAATATTCCCCAACCTGGCTATAACTTTCTCCATTTAGAGAATACACAGGTAATTTTCTGCTCCCTCCATTGTTAAAACTCAGGGGCCTTGTGGTTTTTATAAACTAATTCCAAAGTGCAAGCAGACCAGGAGGAATTTCTCCCCACTTGGCATCCTCCCTCCTTGCTAGGCAGAAGAGCTCCCAGCAGAGTTGTTCCCTGACTCCTCCTCTGGAACCTGTTCCTCTCAGAAGGCTGGGGCCTCCACTGGGGCTGTAGCAGGGGACACATGCCTGGTGGGTTTGTTGCTCTGGCTTCTGGTTTTCTCCAGTGAAGGGAAGTGCCTCTACCAGACATTACTCAATCACCCACTGAGAGGTTGGTTGAGTACAGGCTGGGGACTAGGTGCTCCTCCAGACAAGGTGCCTCTGGCAGGCCTGAGCTGAATCCCTGTACTTGGTGCCATGTAACTGGCTGGATATCCCTCCCAGCCACAGCTGGGATCCATCCTCCATTCTTGGGCAGATTACTTCTGAGTCTCCTCCTTAAGAAGACTCACTTGGAGGGAGTTGGATTTCTTGAAAAAATTAGCAACATTCTAAATGTGATCAGGAAAGCCAGATAGAACTAATCCTTTTCTCTGCTCAAAAAAAAAAAAAATAAAAATAAAAATCACTGGACATCTGAAGGAAATGGCTGGGCACTGAGATCCTGAAGACAAGGAGTGTTCTCTTCTTGATGTGTGTTTTTAATTATGTGGCCTGGGGGACATGGCTGTGTATAAGTCTATGGGAGGGGAGACCACTCTCCTAGGGTTCAGTTGGGTTTTATCCGGGTCTTTGGTCAGCTCCCAATTCCTGAATATTAGCCTCTCATTGTCTCTCTCTGAACAGTTGAATCATTTTCCATCAAGCCATTTGGATTTAAGAATATGTCCCAAAGGAAATCATAATTCCATGTTGGTTAACATTCCTCCCTTCCTCCATGTAGTGTGGCCTCATATCGTCTTCCTGACAGCAGTGATATTAAGTGGTTGATTGAAACCTCGAGATTCAATGCTGGCCATGACATTACATGAGGTGAATCACTTCCCATAATCTTGCCCAGTCACTGCTGACTATTTTTCCCTTAGAAGGAGCTGTGCATCTGAAATCATTAAGCCTCAGTATGTCATTAGTTCCCTCGTCCCTTGTGGTCAGATTAGGAGCCCCATTTCCTAGACTAGAGTAAAGCCCTGAAAAATAAGCAGTTCAGTGGCAAACCCTGTCTGTGAGTGTCCCATATTTTCTGGAGGGACAAATGCCATTGCCTATTTTCGGAAAGCGTGCTGTGGGGCCCTAGTACGGGAACAAGAGAGTGTTGAGAATCATAGAGATTTGTTAGCCCTGAGGGCCAGTGGTAACAGTTTGGATAGCAATAGCCTTTTGTATCAGTCTCTCCATTTTCTGCTCCCTCCATTGTTAAAACTCAGGGGCCTTGTGGTTTTTATAAAACATCAGGTCCCCCTGTTCTAAGACCAGATTTCTGACAGACACTTAGGGCAGAAAAGAAATGAGGCCTCAGAGAACCAGCAAGAATAGCTGAGGAGCTGACACTAATCAAGTGAATGAAGTGGGTTTTGACCCAAGGAGAGTGGGGAGTAGGTGCTCAGCACTTTCTTCCCTAAAGTGGAGCCAGCTGCATCTGAAGAACCCGTGAAGGCAAAGTGCTTGGCTTCCCTCAACTTACCCCTCCTCTCTGACACACACATATGTAATTTTGACCTGTTTATCACATTACTTAAACCTGTAACCTGAAATAATTAATAGGACGCTGAATTTTTCTTGGTTTTGGTACGAGATAAGACAAAAGAAAGCCATTTATTAGGGCCTTTCCAAGTGTGCTGATGGGTAATATCCACTGGCTAGAGTCAGGAGCATGGTCACCTTCCCCTTTCCTCAGAGTGCATTTGGGCCAAGCAGAATGAGGGTGCATGGTGGGGTGGGGGCATTGGATAAGAACTCTCACATCAGATTCACACTTACCCTGTTCCCCCTCCTGCAAGGGGTCATTTCCTTGTGGAATATCTCGAACTTGGTGGACATCAGTCATTCTGGAGAGTAAAATGGGGTAGCTGAGCTGCATCTGCTGACTTGATGAAAAGGCTTTTCCTTGATCAAAATCCTAGTCCACTTTTTATTCTGATCATGACAGCTTGCCTATGTTTACTCTTATTCCAAAAGTATGCATAGTTAATATAGTTTAAACATTAAAAGCAAAAAGAATAAAAAAACAGCCATAGTTCCACATTTCAGAAGTAATCACCATTTATATTTTGACCTATATCCTTCTAGAGTGTATTTTCTCTGCTATGTTGATTATTTTTCTTCAAAATAAAAATTTTTGTTTCCCCTTATCATTTAGAACAGTTAAAAAAATTTTTTTTAAATGTGGAGTAAGTGACAATCCTACTGGAATTCTTTTCCAGTAGGCAACTACTAACAGTTTGATGGAAAGTTTTCTAGTTATCTTTATGTGTTCACAATCTTAATAACAACAGGAAAATGTAACATATTATTTGTGACTTTTTTCCCCACTTAATATATTACTTGCATTTTGGCATGACAAGGACAACTTTTATTTCATTTTCCTACTTAGAATGTAATTATCCAGGTGGTGCATGATTTATGTGACCAATGCCCTACTGAAGGCTAGACATGTGTTGCTTCTTGAGCTTTCCTGCTCTTCTTCCTGGGTTCTTTTCACGATCGTCTTCCTGGTATCCTTCAGGTAGGCAGGTCAGCCTCACTTCTACCTTCATCTTTGGGTGCCTTTCTCGCTACTTTCCATTCCTCCTTCTTGTTGCTCTTCTTTCTCAGTGGTTATAGGTGGTCGACTGGACTGTGACTGGTCCTGATACCTGGGGAACAGAGGACATCTCTGAAAAGTAAATAGAACATATCAACTTAGTATGCTTGGGAGGGAGGGAACAGTGTGAGGGACAGTTGATGGTAATGTGGTAAGTAGGTTTTTATGTTATTTTTTATTTTTATTTTTTAAAGATTTATTTATTTGAGAGAGAGCGTGCAGGCGGGGGGGGGGCAGAGGGAGAAGGGAGAGAGAGAATCTCAAGCAGACTCCCCACTGAGCATGGAGCCTGACGTGGGTCTTGATCTCATGACCCTGAGATCATGACCTGAGCCAAAGTGAAGAGTCTGATGCTTAATCAGCTGAGCCACCCAGGTGCCCTGGTAGGTAAGATTTTAGATTTTATAGAGCAGGTATGGTATTACAACCTTGCTGTGTGATTTTAAGATGAGTCTCTGAGGGGGCGCCTGGGTGGCTCAGTTGGTTAAGCGACTGCCTTCGGCTCAGGTCATGATCCTGGAATCCTGGGATCGAGTCCCACATCAGGCTCCCGACTCAGCGGGGAGCCTGCTTCTCCCTCTGACCCTTTCCCCTCTCATGCTGTTTCTCTCTCTATCTCTCTCTCTCTCAAACAAATAAATAAAATCTTTAAAAAAAAAAAAAAGAAAGAAAGATGAGTCTCTGAGAACCCAGCCTCACAAAACTTACACATCCACACAGGTGCTGGCCTCCTATTTCAAGATAATTTTGTTTGTGTCCTCCTGGGATGCTTTCTCCAATGTTACTACAGTTGCTTGTGACATTTTTTTTTATTGTGGTAAAATACACAAATCATAAAATTTATCATTTTAACCATTTCTAAGCATACAGTTCAGTTGGCATTAAGTACATTCACATTGTTGTGCAACCATCACATGAGCCACCCCCAAATTTTGTCATCATCCCAAACTGTACCCATTAAACACTCACTCCTCATTCCCTCTCCACTCCTAGCCCTTGGCAACCACCATTTTACTTTCTGTCTCTCTGATTTTGACTAGTCTTTGTGTATCATATAAGTGGAATCACACACTATTGGTCCTTTGTGACTAACTTCTTTCACTTAGCATAATGTCTTCAAGGTTCCTCCATGTTATAGTGTATGCCAGCATTTCGTCCCTTTTTATGGCAGAATAATATTTTATTGTATGTATATACCCCAGTTTGTTTATCCATTCACCTGTTGGTAGACAGTTGTGTTGCTTCCACCTTTTGGCTATTGTGTGTAATGCTGCAGTGAACATGAGTGTCCATATCTGTTTGAATCCCTATTTTCCTTCTTGTGGATACATACACAGAAGTGGAGTTGCTGGATCATACAGTAGTTCTATTTTTAATATTTTGAGGAGTTGCCATGCTGTTTTACACACCAGCTTTGCCACTTTATATTTCCACCAACAATGTACAAGGGTTCCAGTTTCTCTATGTCCTTGCCAGCATCTATTATTTTTTGGTTTTGCTTTTTCTTTTCTTGATAATAGTTATCCTCATGGAGGCCATTTTTTAATCCCTCTTGTGAATTACCTCTTGAGTCTTTGCGCCAATCCTTGAAAAGTATCACGTGGTGAATCTTGATCCTTTGAAGAGGAACTTGATTGATGTAATTTTCTTTTTAGAAATAACTAAAAATCTTCTCCCACTCTTAATTTTTTCTTTGTTAATTTCCAAAAGGATCTGAAGCAGCAATGGTCAAAAGTTATTCAGAGTGAAGCCTGGGTGCTCAAGGTGATAGATACTGATTATGGGAACAAAATAAGTTTTAACACCAGGCAACTGGTGTTTTTAACTCATCCTGAAGGCCCTGAAAAAGGCAAGTTCCCAAAACAGTGTGCCATGAGGGCATGGCTGGAATGAAGTCATGATGTTCCCAAGATCCCTTCTTTGAAAGATAACAGTTCTGGATAAATAAACTGATCAATATATTTTCTTTTATTTTTTTATACCCTTTGACCAACATCTTCCCATTTCCCCCACTCTGTCCCCCAGCCCCTGGTGGCCACCATTTTTTCTCTGTTTCTATGCCACATATAAGTGAGACACACAGGATTTGTCTTTCTCTGACTTATTTAACTTAATGTAATACCCTCAAGGTCTATCCTTGTCACAAATGGCAGGGTTTCTTCCTTTTTTATAGCTAAGTAATATTCCATTGTTTATGAATTTTATATGTTTATGGCACATTTTCTTGATCCATTCATCCACTGATGGACACTTAGGTTGTTACTATATTTTGGCTATTGTGTACAATGCAGTAGTTGTAGGGCTACAGATATTTCTTTGAGATAGTGATTTAGATTCCTTTGGATGTATACCCAGAAGTGGGATTGATGGATCATATTGTAGTTCCATTTTTAACTTTTTGAGGAGTTTCCATACTGTTTTCCATAGTGACTGTACCAGTTTACACTCCCATTAACAGTGTACAAGGGCTCACTTTCTCCACATCCTCAATACTTGTTATCTCTTGTCTTTTTGACAATAGCCATCCTAACAGGTGTGAGGTGATATCTCCTTGTGGTTTTGATTTGCATTTCCCTTTTGATTAGTGACACTGAGCATGTTTTCATGTACCTTTTGGCCATTTGTATGTCTTTTTTTGTAAAAAAAAAAAAAAAAAAGTCTGTTCAGGTCCTCTGCCCATTACTTAATCAGATTATTTGGATTGTTTTTTTCTTTCAGTAATTAATAATGTTTATTCTGCCAGATTATTGATATTAAGTTGTATGAGTTCCTTATATAGTTTGGACATTAATCCAGTATCTGGTATATGGTTTGTAAATATTTTCTCTCATTCCTTAGGTTGCCTCTTTGTTTTGTTGTTTGGTTCTTTTGCTGTGCAGAAGCTTTTTAGTTTTATGTGTCCCATTCATTTTTGCTTTTGTTGCTTGTGTTTTTGGTGTCGTATCTAAAAAATCATTGCCAAAACCAGTGTAGAGGAGTTTTTCCCCTGTGTTATCTTCTAGGAGTCTCATGGTTTCTGTTCTTATTATGTCCATTTCATGTTAATTTTTGTGAGTGTTGCAAGACAGGAGCATGTGGATTTCCAGTGCTTCCAATTTATTGAAAAGTCTATCCTTTCCCCATTGAGTATTCTTGGCTCGTCAAATATTAGTTGATCATGTACATTATATATTTTCTAAATGGTAAAACTAGCTCTATAACTTCCTAGTCATATCTAATATCAATTAAATTAAAAATCACATCATTTTTTAATTTGGAGTACTTTTTTCTGATGGTACACCTAGAGTAATTAGGGAAAACTAAGTGTAGAAGAGTGTTTCTCCTGTACAAGCTCCAGTTCAGTATGTCAGGAGTGAGCTGGACTATGATGTGGCCAAGCTTATCATCCTGGGGTGGACACAGGTCAATTCTAAGGCATGTCAAGGGATTTCTTGGTCAGGAATTGTTGCTTTACTCACTGACTTGGTCAGGACAGGGTTCAAATGACATTAGGTTCTCTGTACTACATGAGGCTCCCAGACATCAAAGATCCGTGGAAACGAACTGCATGGAATAAAGCCCAGCCCAGACTATCAGACCCCATGGGACTTCTGCGACTCCATTCCATAGGAAGAAGGCCAAGGGACAAAGAGCTGAGAAACACCACAGGGCTGGCTTGGACATCTCTGCAGACACAGCACCCAACAAGACCAGGGTAACGCTGCTCTCTCTCTCTCTGTAGGGAGGATGTAACAACGAAGAACTCTGCTTTCTTAATACGTCCACTCAAAGAAATTGACACTGGGGATTTACAAGAGCTAAGACAGGAGAACCCTAGAAAGAAGAAAAAGAAACCTGCCAAGAGGCTGCCTCTCCAGGAGATGGTGTCCTCGGACTCGGATGACTCTTCTCATGGCATCAGGTCCCAAGAGTCTAACCCCAAGAAACACCCCCAGCCCAAGGTGGGAGGGGGACGACATTGCCTATCTCTGGAACACCCTGAAACCTCTCTCAAGAATAGTGCACTTGAGGTCACTCCCCAGTTTCCGGGCCAGTTTAGTTCCCAGTACAACAAAAACTCTAACACCCTTAAATAATGCTGACATCTACCTTCTCAGAGAAGGTTCTCGGCCCGGGGTCTAGGAGTCAGCCAGCCATGCCATTGCTGCCATACCCCCACCTCAAGCAGCCCTGCCCTTCCCTCCTAGAACCACCCACAGCAGCAAAGGGCTGAGGACCATTGCTGAGAAACCTTAAAGCAGTCTAGTGGCAACTATGTTTAAGAGAGCCAGCATTCTTCCAGGGCTGCCCAGACCTCAGCCCCTCATCACTGTGGAACTAGCCCCTCTGCTGAGGTAAGGCTGCCCTTCATTCTGCCCATTCCTATCCTGTTTGTAAAACAGATACACTTACCTGTTATCCCCCACCTGGATCCCCGGTCTGTTTGTGGTTATTGGCTCTGGCTTTTTCCATTCTTTTTCCTATTATTTTCCCTGTCCTCACCACACTATACTCAATCTTTTGGTAAATTCTACATACCCAGAAGTTGAATCTGATGAATTAGTGTCATAGGATTTTCAGCTTTTTGGGGGAAGTTAAGGTAGTTATAATCTAAGCCTGCAGTCTTGTTTTAAATTGATTAATTTATCTGAATTAGGAATTTTCATGACTTAATGTTAAGACTGAAATTAAGACCTAGTATCTTGTCTGAGATCTGCAAAACAAAATTATTGATTTCTGGCCATTTTTATTGAGCCCTTCCTAATTATTTTTGTTTGTAGTCTGTTGTAGGTACCTCTAATTGAGCGTGGAACCAGAATAAAAACTCTTACATTGGAAACATTTCAAAACTATTGTATTATTTATTTATTACTGTTTTCTTTGAATACATGTTAGCAATAACATAAAAGTATTCACTTCTTTTTATTAATTTCTTAGTAAAATTAGCTTCACTAATTTCAAAAATGAAATAGCTCTCCCAAATTCTCTTTTTCTAGTCAGTAATAGCCCCAGGGCTATATAATAATAGGGTACAGATTATGAATAAGAAAAATATTGGATGCTTTTTGCAAAGAGAAAAGATAGATTTTATAGTATCAGCAAATTTGCAACCTAATTAAAAATGGTGTTTATATACCTGAAAGCTAGGATGTCACCAGGATTATGGCAAGGAAATTAAAGGAGAAATCTATCTCCAAAAATAAGAAAGAAAAAGAGAAATACACTCAGCATCAGGGTAAAAGTAGTAGTGTAACGAGGAAGGAGTTGAAAAGTGGGGAAATGATCCAGAATAAGGTGTGAGATAGTGTGTGGAGAGGCTTGCTGCCCACCCCCCGAACCCAGAGGTTTTTTATAGGCAGAAAAGCTCTGGAGTAGTCATCAGGTTTTGGTCTGTACAGTGGAGAACTTGTGGGGTAGGGAAGAAACCATTCATCAAGTCATATTCATTCGTGCTTGCTTGCAAGCCTTCATGTAAGTCTGCCTGCATTCCTTCAATTATTTAACAAGCAATTGAATGTTGACGATATGCCAGGCTCCAGAGAGATACTATCAGACATTTGGAAGATACTTACCTTCTCTATCCTACCTCTCTTCATCTCCACTTTATTTTTGGACCAGTTACTATTGTCTGGTTTAGAGGCATGTGCAGGGAATGAACAACTGACAAATGTACACAAGAAAACCTTGTTAATATTACATTACAATGCATGATATTCTCAGTGACGTTAAGTGATATATGCTGGGGGAAATCACAGTAAGAACAGTGTATTTCTACTTCCAGCTGGTGTGGAATAACAGGAACTTGATTTCATTCGCAAACCCCTGCTTGATACAATTAAAACACCAGGTAGAATGTATGTAACCACAGTTTCCAAAACACTGGACATAGGCAATGAAGTACAGTGATCTCTGAGAAACAAGTGAGGTAAGCCCCATGAGTGTGCCGCTTACTTCCCAGAGTCAGTTTCCACACTGCAGCAAAGGGAGCAGGAACCTAGGCAGAGCCTGGTACCTTCAGTGAATGGAGGAGATGAAACTAGGATTCTGAGAAGACCAAGGCAGCTGGAGTCTACAGGAAAGAGGGCTGGAGAGGAGAGAGCTACACAGAGAAACAACTCCAGGTATATGTAGATAAACCCCCTTGAGTTTTCATCTCTATTGATCAGTACGTGGCTGTGAGGAAACTACTCAAGGCTGGAGAAAGAACTTTTCAAAAAGGTTACAGGGAACAATCCCTATAGCTCACACAGGGCTGGGAATATCTCCTGTTTCTTCCAGTCAGGGTATAAAACAGATATCTTTATTTGAGAGGCCTCAGGTGGAGTACTCAGAAGAGGTTTGCTTCAATTGTGGAACAAAATTGGCCTTAGGCTAAAAGCTTCTCTGGTCCCACATAATAAGGCTTTAAAGCAAGCCCTAGAGGAATCAAACTATTTCCAAGTAACTTGTGTCCCAAAACAAAGCTCAAGAATAATTGTAGGGATAAAAAAAGACCACCCAATAAAGTAAAATTTACAGTGTCTGGCATTCAATCAAAAATTACCAGGCATACAAAGAAGCAAGGAAATAAGACCCATAATGAGGTGAAACTAACTCAGAAATGGCACAGGTGATGAAGAGTACCAGAAACAGTTACTATGTTGGTATACATAAGACTTTATTATTTTATTATTTAAATCTCTTTTAAAGATAGTTGGTTGTACAGAGTAATGGCAGTGGTGCATTAATGCTATTTCCATCCCTGCACATACATCTGTATTCATTGCCTCAGGTGATTTGTATGTTTGATTTTCACTGCATAAATCTACACTTTTAGCATATGCCAGAAGAAGTAATAAATGAGGTTCAGTCTGTCAAAAAATAATAATAGTTATGCATCCAGATTTTTGGCCACCCCATATATTTGGCCTGGGTCATAAGCCAGGAGTAGTGGGGCCAGGATGGAGTGATTGACAACCATACAAGAACTATGTGGAATGGGTACAGGGTAACTCTTTGAAAGAGATATGCTCTTACCAGAAGAAATGGAACAGATGTTCAAGAGACTGGATGACCACTTGAGTGATAAAAAAATAATTAAAAAATCCATCAAGTGACAAACATTACCTCTGAGTTCCTTTTCAACTCCAGGACTCTGTGGATCAATGACCTAGCCTATTACCAACTCAGAGCAGTTCCACATAGTTGCAAAACTGTCCTAAAAGGGGGAAAGTGTTGTAGCCAACACATTTAGACAAGAGAAATTAATTAGGGGACTAGAATTGTAGAAGTAAAATTATATTTTCACATGATAAAAGAACATACCTGAAAAACCAGAGAGAATGATAAGAGTAATTCGAACAATGTAAGAGCTCCAGTGAGGTGGCAGAATAGAAATTTAACATACAGAAATCAGTAGCCTTTATATACTCAATAATAATGAATTAGAAGATATATTGATAGAGGAAACCTCATTTACAGTTGCAAAAAAGAAAATAAAATATAGTTGATTCTCATTATTCATGGTACTTATGTTCTGTAAAGGTATCTGTAACACTGAGTTTAGCAAATAAATTGTTGCCCCTAGTGAAGTACAGGTTAAGTTCCTGCAAGCCTCTGATCACATCATTTTCACTAACTGATCAGTATATAACCTTTTGTGTGTCTGTTTAAGGACAACTTATTTAATAAATATTTATAAATATAGAACTCACAGCCAAAAGCATTATAACTCATGCCTTAATGAAGATTGGTTAATACCCATATTTTTTTCTTGCACTTAGGCATACTAGATAGCACTTCAACACTACACTTGGGGACCATTTTAAACAGCAAGATCACCAAGAGTAAGCATAAAAATGTGGAAAAGATGGCATTAAAATATATTGTTAAAAGGACACTTTTTTAGAGCAGGAGAGCTGAAACAAGGCAGTTGGGTGACTCATTTTTCACTACTCTGATCATATGCATATCTATAAAAGGTACTGACTATTGATTTTGGAATTACAAATAAATTTTAATGAGTAGGTGAATTCACAAATATGGAACCCACAAATAATGAGGATCAACCATACCTAAAATAAACTTAAGAAATGTGCAAAAACAATATGAGAAAAACTTTCAAGCACTCCTGAAAGACACAAAAGTAGATGTAGACATCTCTTGGTTTTAGATAGGATGGCTTAATGTCATGAAGATGGTTCTCCCAGAGTTCATTTATTAAAGTAACACAATCCCAATAAAAATAACAGCAAATATTTTATGCAGTTTAAAAAGTTGATAGTAGGGTGCCTGGGTGGCTCAGTTGGTTAAGCGACTGCCTTCGGCTCAGGTCATGATCCCGGAGTCCCGGGATCGAGTCCCACATCGGGCTCCCTGCTCAGTAAGGGAGCCTGCTTCTCCCTCTTACCCTCCCCCCTCTCATGTACTCTCTCTCTCTCATTCTCTCTCTCTCAAATAAATAAATAAATCTTTAAAAAAAAATAAAAAAAATAAAAAGTTGATAGTAAACTTCATATGGAAAAATAAACATGTGAGAGAAATTAGAAAATACTGAAGAAGAAAAGCCATGAGGAGAGGGACTCATGCTAATATATAAAACACTGTAACATCTTTATGCTTATGTGGTGCTAGCACAAGAAAAGACAGACTGATGGAATAGAATAAAATCCAAAACAGACAAGTATATATGGAAATTTAGTGTATTATAAAGATAGCATCTCAAATCACTGGAACTTTTTAGTGACTGATGCTGAGGTGACTAATGACCATTGGAAAACAATAAAATAGATCCATATTTCATACTATAAGAATAAACTCCAAATAGATCCAAGTCCTTAATGTAAAAAAATGAAAACATACAAGTACTAGAAGAAAATATGAGTGAATTCCTCTATAACATGGGTATAGAAAAAGGTTTTTTAATTATGATTCAAAATCCAGAGGCAATAAAAAATTGCTCAGTTTGGCTACATAAAAATTTATTTTTAAAAATGCCTTTTAAAAAAGGATCATAAGCAAAATAAAAAGACAAATGATAAACTGGGAGAAATAATGTATCACTTGGAGAAAGTGATACAATATATCACACAAAGGGCCGATGTCCTAAAATATAGAGGACTTTAAAAAATTCAGGTAAAAGAAATGACCAAAAACTTGGCAGAAAAATAGGCAAAAGATATGAATATTCACAAAGATAAAAGAATAGACCTAAAAATATGAAAAGATGTTCAACTTCACTAATGATAAGAGAAATGCAGATTAAAACTACATTTAGAGGGACACCTGGGTGGCTCAGTCAGTTAAGCATCTATCTGCCTTTGGCTCAGGTCATGATCCCAGGGTCCTGGGATTGAGTCCCATATTGGGCTCCTTGCCTAGAGGGGAGCCTGCTTCTCTCTCTGTCTGCCACTCCCCCTGCTTGTGCTCTCTCTCTCTCTCTCTCTCTGACAAATAAAATCTTAAAAAGAAAAAACAAAACAAAAAACCTTGAGAAACAAGGCAGAGGATCATAGGGGAAGGGAGGGAAAAATGAAACAAGATGAAACCAGAGAGGGAGATAAACCATAAGAGACTCTTAATCTCAGGAAACAAACTGAGGGTTGCTGTAGTGGAGGAGGGTGGGAGGGATGGGGTGGCTGGGTGATGGACATTGGGGAGGGTATGTGCTATGGTGAGTGCTGTGAATTGTGTAAGACTGTTGAATCACAGACCTGTACCCCTGAAACAAATAATACGTTATATGTTAATAAAAAGAAAAGAAACCAGACCTACATTTAGAGAACTTCTGGTAATATGGCAATATGAAGTGGTAATGCAAACCATTTCACAAATAATTTTAAGAGCTAAATAAGATATTTTTAAAAAATCAAGTATTTAAAGGCACAATAAAATGTTCAAAAGCAGACAGAATGTGAAGAGTTTATTTTCCAAAAACTCCAACTGGAAAAGTTAGGAATTGTGAGGTTGTGACACTGTGGCCTAAGGTTACTCCCCAACTTTCATGGCCAAGACAACAGAAAAATGTAGCCTGACTGGCTCAAGGTGCCAGAGATGAGTTCAAGGCTGAAGATGTGAAAATTTAAAGAAGAAATCTCAGCAGCAAGAAACACAGTAAGAGAGAGCCATAAAATCTGAGCATAAACTGTTCTAATTCCAGCCTGATCACTAAATTATGCATGTACGGGGAGAATCCAGGAAACCCTGTTTGTTGTTGTTGTTGTTTAAGTAAAAAGCAAAGAGGAAGCTACTCTTGAGAGAACTAATGGAGCAAAGTCTGTGTTTGCTACTTTTTAACTGAAATGCATTTCCAAACCATGTATACCTTGGGCAAGAGTAATCTACTCTTATGGGATTAAAGTGTCAGAGGAAAGAGCCTGAGACTAGCAAAGCAGTTGAAAATTTAACCAAGTAAATTGCTGAAAGACTGCTCCAAAATCTGCCCAAATCTTTGGGTGACAACCAAATTATTGGGCATAGAGGAAACACTGAAGGTGGGGCAGGGTAAAAAAGCACCAGTGAGAAGCCATAATGCAGAATAGAGATTTGAACTACTTCATACTACAGGAAAGAA
Source organism: Callorhinus ursinus (assembly GCF_003265705.2). Taxonomy (NCBI): domain Eukaryota; kingdom Metazoa; phylum Chordata; class Mammalia; order Carnivora; family Otariidae; genus Callorhinus; species Callorhinus ursinus. The sequence continues at coordinate 78,088,101 of NW_027397072.1, forward strand.
AAGTTTGCAGTTTGAGTACAGGCAAGATAACTTATGAGAATAGAAAAAAAAAAAAAAAGCATACCAAAAAATTTTTTTAAAAAGTTTAAAGCCTTGAAGAATGCAGTAGAATCCAGCATCACTAGAACATATTCCCTGAAGTATCCAGTTTTGAACCAAAAAACTTAGTAGACATACAAAGAAATAGGAAAATATGTTCCATTCTGATGGATCAAAGACCATTAGAAATTTTGATTCAGTCTAGATGTTATATTTAGCAGACTTCAAAGCAGCTACTATAAATATATACAAAGAATTAAAGGAAAATATAGTATTAATGAAGAAATTAATAGGAAATCTCAATAGAAAAATGAAGATATTAAAAGGAAAATTCAAAAGCTAAAAAGTACAACAAAACATATACTAAGTGGACTGTGAACAGCAGAGTGGGGAGAGCAGAAGAATCATTGAACTTGAATATAGGCTAATAAAAATTACCCAATCCAAAGAAAAGAAAAAAAAGGGATTGTAAAAAAGTAAAACCTCTGAAACTTGTGGGATGATTTCAAGCATTTCAAAATACATAAAACTGGAGTCCTAGAAGAAGAGGAGACAAATTTTTTTTAAAAAATTGGAGACAATGAAAACTTCCAAAATGTTGTGGGAAACATGAATAAATCCGACAAGTCTAAGTAATCCTAAGCATGATAAATACAAATAAATCCACTCCAAGACTCATCATAGTCTAAGTGCTAAAAGATGATGATAACAAGAAAATCTTGAAAGCAGCCAGAGAAGAATAACATGTTATATTCAGGGGAACAATGATACAACATGAATGACTTCTCAGCTAAAAATATGGAGACTAGAAGATATAGGAATGGCAAAGTGCAGAAAGAAAAAAAAAAAAACCTGTAACAAACAATTATATATTCAGTGACCTACCTTCCAAATTAAAGGTGAGAGGAATACACTTTAGTCTGTTTGAGTAAACTCTTAACACAAGTACCCTCTGACATCTATAAACTCTGAACAAAATACAAATAATAACTACCCAAAAACTCTGAAGAGTGATTTAAAGCAAGCAGATTCTGATGTGGTGAATTTCCTATTATTACATATTTTAGCTTGAGAGCAGGCTGAGGAAGGATATGGTTAGTGCCCCAGGTGGAGGCTTACTCTCTAAATGAAAACGTGTATTCTTATTGGGTCAAAAAACAGAAAACACAGTTTGGAGAAACTATAAGTTCTGGAAAGTGCAGAAAGCATCCAAACAAGGACAGAGCCAGAAACAGCCACAAATTTTGTGTATATAAACTCAGTCCAAATCTCTGACTCCCTAACCACACATGCATAGGCAGGTTATAAGATTACCATCCAAGGCTAAAATAATTACATAGAAATTTGAACTGTCATCCAAGAGGCAGAGATTTCGATTTAACAAAGTTCATGTCTGCTTAAAATATCAAGGCTTGTGAGTGATGTTACAGAATCCAGAGTATCTGCAACCTAATATTCATGAACTCTGGGATACAACTTTAAGTTATTCAACATATAACCATGAAAATGTGATTCAGTTTCAAGAGAAAAGGCAATAAATAAAACTGATATGACCCAGATGTCAGATTATCAGACCAGGACCCAGCTATTATAGGGGTGCCTCAGTGGCTCAGTTGGTTAAGTGTCTGCCTTCGGCTCAGGGATTGAGCCCCACATCAGTCTCCCTGCTAAGCAGGGAGCCTGCTTCTCCCTCTCCCTCTGCCTGCCACTCCCCCTGCTTGTGCTCTCTCTCTCTCTCTCTGTCAAGTAAATAAAATTTTTAAAATAAATAAATAAAATAAAGTAGCTACTATAACTATGTCCATTCAGGTAAGGAAAAGATGCTTATAACAAATGAAAGGACAGGAAATCCCAGCAGAGAAACAAACAGGAAATTCTAGAACTAATTATAATATCTTAAGTTTAAAAACACCACCAAATAGGCTTACAAACAGAATAAACAAAAGAAAGAGTCCATGGATCTGAGATAGACCAATAGAAATTATCTAGTCTACAAAAGCGATAAAATAATTTTTTTAATGAACAGAATTTCAGGGAATGGTTGGGCAATACCCAAAAACCTGATACACTTTGGAGTTTTAAAAGAGAGGAGAGAGAGGATCAAAAAAATGTTCAGAGAAACAGTGGTTGAAAAATATCCCAAATTTCTTGAAAGACATAAATTTATATATTCAAGTTCAGTGAACTGCAGACAAAATAAATAATAAGAAAGTCATAGTTACAATGTTGAAAACCAAAGATAAAGAGAAAATCTTGAAAGCTTCCAGAAAAAAAAAAAAATGACACATTCACATAAAGGAGTACAATAGTTAGAAGTCACTGACTTCTCATCAGAAATTATAGAATCTAGAAGGCAGTGGAACAACATCATTAAAGTGTTGAAAAATAAAACTTCTCAACCCAGAATTCTATATCAAATAAAAATATTCTTCAAAAACAAAATCAAACTAAAGACATTTTCAGATAAAAGTAAACCAAGGGAAGTTATCATCAGAAGACTTGCACTGCAAGAAATGCTAAAGGAAATTTTTTAGGCTGAAGGGAATATATACAATATAGAAAATTAGATCTTAAGGATGGAATGACCAGCATCTAGGAAATATTTTTTAAACTGTTTTTCCTCTTAATTCCCTTGATATACATATAGATATAATACATATGGCAACTATGGCATAAAAGACAACTGATGGAGTGGTAAATGGGTCTGTTTGGTTGCAAGGTTTCTAGATTTTATTTATTTATTTTTAAAGATTTTATTTATTTTGACAGAGAGAGACAGTGAGAGAGGGAACACAAGCAGGGGGAGTGGAAGAGGGAGAAGCAGGCTTCCCGCTGAGCAGAGAGCCCGATGTGGGGCTCAATCCCAGGACCCTGGGATCATTACCTGAGCCAAAGGCAGACACTTAACAACTGAACCACCCAGGCACCCCAAGGTTTCTAGATTTTAAAGAGTTGTGGATTTTAGCTTCTTTCTCTCAGCACTTATATAGGCCAAAAAAAATAATAATAAAGATATACATTATCTTAACCTTGACTTATACTCTAGCATGCTTGGTACTTTCACCAAGATAGCCCACATGCCTTGGCCATAAACCAAGTCTCAATAAATTTAAAAGAATCAAAATCAGGGTGCCTGGGTGGCTCAGTTGGTTAAGCGACTGCCTTCGGCTCAGGTCATGATCCTGGAGTCCTGGGATCGAGTCCCACATCGGGCTCCCTGCTCAGCAGGGAGTCTGCTTCTCCCCCTGACCCTCTTCCCTCTCGTGCTCTCTCTCTCTCATTCTCTCTCAAATAAATAAATAAAATCTTTAAAAAAAAATCAAAATCATACAGAGTATGTTCTTGAACTACAAAGTAATTAAGTGAGAAACCAATGGCAATAAGGTATTTATTAAAATGTCAAAATATTTGTAAATTAAACACATTCCTGAATAATCCATAGTACGGAGAAGAAATTACCAGGTAAAATGACAAATCCAAAAGTTAGTTCTTTGAAAAAAATCAATAAACCTCTAATTAGTAAGAAAAAAAGAGCAAACACAAATTAACACAGAATGGTTATCACTAGAGATCTACAGACATTAAAATCATAATGAAAGAATATTATGAACAAATTTTATCTGAAAAATCAAAAACTAAGAAGAAATGGACCTTGAAAAATAAAACTAATTAAAACTGACATAAATGGAGCAGAAAATCTGAATCACCTTATCTATCAAAGAAATTTAATGAGTTATCTAAATCATTTCCACAAAAGAAGTTCCAGGCCTGGATGGTTTCACTGGTGAATTTTGTCAAAGAGTGAAAGAAAAAATAATACCAATCTTATACAAAATCTTTCAGAAAATAGAGGAAGAGGTAGCTCTTCTCAACTTTTATGAGCTTAGCAAAACTCTAATATCAAAACAAGGGTTACAATAAAAGCAAAATACTGTTTAAGTTAATCAAATCCAACCATATGTAAAAAGATGCTACCTCATGACCAAGTCAGTTTCATCCCAAGAATGAAAAATTGTTTTAACAATCAATACTCTATTGATGTAGTTTAATTTATTGCAACATGAAGGATTATCTCACTAGTGCAGAAAAAACGATTTGACGTAATCCAAGGTCCATTCCTGATACAAACTTTCAGGAACATAAGAAAAAAGAACTTCCTCAAACTAATAAAGGGCATTGTTATGTAAATGCGCCAAAGCCTGGCTCTTAGGTGGATTATTTTTTTTACTGCTAGCTGAGACCCATTTGTGCAAGAGCCTGGCACCAAATTGAAATTTTTTGCACATCCAATTATTTTTTAAAATAGTCCAAACATATTTTTAGCTGTTTAGACTGCCTGCTTTGCATACCTCATAAAACCTCATTGAAAGCTGTTACCTATTGATAAGATAGGGCCTTGTAGTTATTAGACTCCAAGCAGCTACTGCTCTTTGAGGCTGTCTCTCATCCAGAGACTCCCTGCCTTGTTGCTGGGTGGCATCACCTAAACACATAAGCCCTCTCTCCAATCTTCCCCTCCCCTAGCAGTTTCCTTGCCTGCCTTCTAGAAGTGGCCTTTTACTCTAAGCTTCTGAGAGGTCTCATGTGAGGAACTCTCTCATTCAACCCTTTCCAAGTGTCACCCAATAAAGCTTGTTGTGTTTAACTGCCTCTTCTGATGATAATTTTTTCCTTGATCAGTCCCTGAATCCCACAAACTCCCTACAGGCATCTATCAGAAAAAAAGAAATCTATAGTTACCATAAATGCTTTACTCTATGACTGGGAACAAAGCAAAGATACCCACTTCCACTACTTGTATTAAACACTGTACTGAAGTCCTAGTCAGTGCAATAGGCAAGAAAAAGAAATAAAACCCATTAAGATTAGAAAATAAGTTTAAAAAAATCTATTTGTATAAGTCATAATTATTTACCTAGAAAATTCTAAAGAATATTCAGCACTACCATTGGAACTTATATGTGAGTTTAGCAAAGTCACAGAATACAAGATCAATATACAAAAATCAATTATATTTCCATATACTGGCAACAATTAAAAATGAAGTGTTTTTTTTTAAAGATTTTATTTATTTATTTGACAGAGTGAGAGAGAGCACAAGGAGGCAGAGCGGCAGGCAGAGGGAGAGGGAGAAGCAGGCTCTCCACTGAGCAGGGAGCCCGATCAATCCCTGGAACCGCAGGAATCATGACCTGAGCTGAAGGCAGCCGCTTAACTGACTGAGCCACTCAGGTGCCCCGAAAATGAAAAGTTTCAAACTACATTTAAAATAGTGTCAAAAACCACAAAGTATTTGGTGATAAGTTTAACCAAAGAAATGACAACCTCTACATTGTAAATTACAAAACATTCCTTAGAGAAATTAAGGAAGACCAAAATAAGTAGATATACCATGTTCATAGATTGGAAAAATCAAAATTATTAAGATATCCGTTCTCCTTAAACTTGTCTATAGAGTCAGAGTAATTTCACACATTTCAGCAGGCTTTTCGATAAAAACTAAGAATCTGATTCTAAAATGTATATGGAGATGTAAAGGAACCAGAATTTCCAAAGCATTCTTGAAAAAGAACAACAAAGTTGGGTGAGTTAATTTACCTAATTTTGTGGCTTACTCCAAAGCTACAATAAACAAGAGTGTGGTATTGATGAAAGGATAGCCATATAGATCAATGGAATGGAAGAGTCCAGAAATGGACTCACATATATATGGTCAATTGATTTTCAACAAAAGTGGCAAGGTAATTCAATGAGAAAAGAAATTATGTTCAACGGATGATACTAGAAATACTGAATGTGCATATGGAAAAAAGTGAACATCAGTCCTTACATCACACCAAGCCACAGACTGGGAGAAAAATCTCTGCAAAACATATATATCCAATAATGGGCTGATATTTAAGATATCAAAGTAACTCTTACAACTCAATAATAAAAAGTCAGACAACCCCATATTTTTTGATAGATAAAGATTTTATAGTGTACTTCAAAAAAGAAGACATATGATTAGCCACAAATACGTGAAAAACTCAACATCATTAGTCATCAGGGAAATTCTGATGGCCTTCTTTTGTATGTCAGCTGGGCAAGGCTACAATCCCCAGTTGTTCAATCAAACAGTAATCTAGATGTTGCTGTGAAGGCAATTTGTTGATATGATTAAAGTCCATAACCAGTTGGGGGTCTGATTCAATTAGTTTAAGGACCTTAAGAGCAGAACTGATGCTTTCCTGATGAAGAAGAAATTTTGTCTGTGGACAGCAGCTTTGGCCAAGGCCCAAAGAGTTTCATCTTGCCCTTCCTGACTGCCTGCCCTAGGCATGTCGTTTTAGCCAGACTGGAGAGTATGAAGGTGAAGGGTGGAAAGGATAATGTCTGGTAGCCCTTCAGGAGACTCTAGAGGAGATAGCTGACTCCACTGAAAAGACGTTGTACCTTCATCTTTGGACCTATAAGAACTAGGGCAGCAATACCACATATCTTGCTAAATTCTAGACCTGCTTTCATGGGGCTTCCTGGGACATTAGGCTCACCATATTCTGAAAGAGGGGCTATACAGGAGCATTCATTGTTCCAGGAATGTTCTGCAGCTAGAGGGCCAACCTCAGACACTTGCTCCATCATATTTCCAACCCCCAGCCTCCAAAGGAGGACTTGTGTCTTAATGGGAGTTCTTCTTCCTCTACTTTCCTGAGGGTGAGGTTTGGAGGACAGTGGGCCAGGAACTTTCAGTTCTGAGACTGCTCTGGGAGGTTAACTGAATAATGTTCTTCCTCCCTTTTCTTTTCTACATCTCCTCTCTTTGTTAATATATTTAACCTATACCTCATGCCCAGCAGAGAAACGTCTCATTTGCTGTTTTGCTGTGATTGAGATCAAGGAAAAAACATCAAGGTCCACCAACAGCTCAATTCTCAAAGCATATCTTGCATCTCTGCTCCCTGGGCAATGATCTAGTCTACTTTCTCTATAAATTATATGTTTTCATGTTCGAGTTACTCTAGACGTCTGTGGAGAAGCCTCTGGGGTTTCTGTTCACTCTCTATCAAAGCTTGGGTATCCAGGCAAGGTGGTGGTATTTAATCAGGAGTCTGCATCAAGCAGGCCTTCTATGAACCCTGCAAGAGTGTGTTACTGCAAAAGCTTTGCTTAAAGTAAAGGCTGGATGCCTCGTAGTCCTTGAGGTGGCCTTTTTCACTTCCAAGTAACTCTGACTTCATTTGGAGTTACACCCAATCTGCTGGACAGTGTCAGGAGGTTTCAAACCTCTCTCTGGGAGTTTTTGGAGGTAGAACCTAGCAATTCTGTCCACATCATCAGAAACCTTCATTTATGTTTCTCTGCTTCCAGAGTAAATTTGAATATAAATGATTTGCCTTCTGCCAGGAATCCAAAATTATATTCCTTATATGGAAGGCTTCCCAATATTCCATCCTTTCCTATAGGACAGAGTAGAAATGGTCCAAGGTAGGAGTTACACCCTACAGTGGAGGTTTACAACTTTAATATGCTTACAAACTTCCCTGTAGAATAGGCAGAAGACTTGGCCCTACTCCCAGAGATTCAGATTCACTGGGCCTGGGGTGGAGCCTGGCATTCTGTATTTTTAACAAGCTCCTGAGCAGGATCTGAACAAATTATACCTAAGGAGCCAGCACCTAAGCAGGTGATCCAAGAAGAAATGCTCCTCCCCACTATGCTTCTCCCCTCTCAGGTCTGAGCCCTGAGTACCCTCCCTCCCACCAGGGCCAAGGGAAACTCAAGGGCCTCCAAGACCCAGAGCCACTTTACCTCTTGTCTGTCAGGCTTGTGGTCCCTATAGAAGGTCCTCTGGGCCTGGAGGAAAAACTGTGGGTTGTCATGGGTATAAAATGGATAGATGGCTTGGAACAGGGTCTAGGACACAGTGAGAACTCAATAAATGTTAGCTGTTCTTTAATCATCATCACTGCCCTTGCTACTACCATCACTCCCACTCCCACTGAGAGATGGCAGGGAACCTCCTAAATGCCTCCACCCTCATGCCTTGTGAGGAAGCCCCTCAGAGCTGTCCAGAGCCATGTGGGACAAAGGATAATCATGAGCGTGGCATCAGTACCAAACTCCTTTTACCTGTCTCCCTCACAGGCACTGGGAGCCTTTCCCAGGGCTCTCACCTGTGCGGGAGTAGCCCATGCACCCCTCCCAGCAGTGAACTGTCCCTCCACTGAGAAGTTAGTATCTAACCACCCCTCTCTGTGACTCTTCCCTTCGTACATGCCACTGCAATCCTGAAATCCCCCTTCTGTCATTCCAGGTATGGATGGTGGTCTCACTCTGATCTAGTGCCCTCTTCCTAGGTATCGAGTGGCTGATGGAAGCCCTCATCAAGCCACCCCCCTTCAGAATCAAAGTGCTGTAACTCTCCCCTCAAGATACTGATGCCTGTTTTGAGGCTAGTGCCCTCTGGTGTTCCTCAAGAAGTTCTTCAGAAGCTCATCAACCTTTGTTCCAGGAAGTGAGTGGCTGTGTCTTGAGACTATGTTGGCCCATTCACAGAGAGTAGGAAGTCTTTCTCAGTGTGATGAGATGAGCCAAGCACATAATGTAAGTGCTTAGTACTTATCTGTAGAATGGTTGGACCTTGGTTTAGGCAACCTCGCTCCTGGGCTTCAAAATTCCCTGACAGGGGTGTGCATATTTCAGAGAAATAATTCAATCTAGTCCACAGCAGTGGCCAGCATGGACCATCTGGTGCCTCTCTAGGTGGCCCCTCTGCAATATGGGAAGTAGGCAGGATCTTCACATTACCTAGAGCCTGCAGGAAGACCCTACTCTATCCTTTCTGATTTGGCATCTGGCAAAGAGGCATGTAGTTTGGCCTGGCCATACATGTCCTTTTACAGGACCTGTAGTCACCAGCTTTTTGGTCCCTACTTGATAATATTTTGCATTGTATATCCAATATCCTCTGGCTAATGTAATGATTATGGGTGGGCCAGATACTACAATCAGGAATAAACTAGGACATCCCATTCTTGGAGGATTTGGCCAGGTAACACTGTGTGCCAGTGCCCCTCGGTGGCACCACTAGGCATGATTATCTAAACTGAGAAGGAAGGTATCTACCACTCATAGCGGATTGCTTTTTGGGGACAACCGGTGAGAGAAGGCATCATTCACACTGGGGAGATGCTCATTTATTGATTCCTCAGTAGTTAATCCATCTGAAAGCTGGCTATTCAGGATAAGGTCAAAGTGACCACACCTTACTTCTCCCAGCCTGTTAACCTTCCCTCTGAATCTGCAGATGGGTTTGGATGGAGTGAGGGCTTTAAGCACATATCAGCAACTATTTTTGTGGCCTGAGTGTTCACACCCCTCTGCATGGGTGTCTGGTGGGAGGATTCTGAGTCCTGAAAGGGACTGGGGGCCCAGCTTCCTCATGTGACAGAGACCACAGGGACACTGTTTAAATGCATGGTTAAGAATCGACCTCCAGTGCCAGCTTAACTCTATGGCAGTGGGTGCCACTCCTTGCCTCAGTTTCCCCCTTTGTTGTGGAAATTCAATGAATTAACGTACAAGTGCTTTGGACAGTGCATGGCACAGAGTAAGCACGGTGAACGTGGTATCATTACCACAGGAGTTCATGTTTTCTCAGCATCTCTCTAAATAACAAGCAGATTTCATCTGGTAGGATTGTTATAAAGTATCTTTGGTGAAAAGAACAAGCCTTAGTTCTCCAAAAATCACAAAGATGTCAGTCTGTCTGATATTTCTGCAAAATTCTGTACTGTCTGTTTGATAGGCTGGAGGCACAACACAAACCTATTGGGCTCACCGTCTCCCATCATAACCCTGGAGGAACTCAGGGGACATGTGAGACAAGAGATCTGGTCAGAAAGACAGGACCTGATCACAAAGGTGGTCACTGTCCTTCTTTACACTGAATTGTGTTTACCTTTTTATGGGGGAAAAAGTTGTTCACAAACTGGTGTAAAAAAGGATAGTCTCTCTCTTTCTGATTCTTAACAAATGGTGCTGGATTAATTGGATATCCATATAAAAAAAACAAAATGAACTTCAATTCATATTTTATACAATTAATAATGAACTCAAAATGGATTTTAAATTTATATGTAAAATCTAAGACTATAAAATTTCTAGAAGAAAACAGAAAAGAAAACCTGTACAACCTTGAGTTAGACAAAAAGTTCTTAAATACAACAGTAAAAGCATGGTTTATAAAGAAAAAATATAATAAGTTAAACTTCAAAATGAAAAATGTCTGCTTTTTGAAAACCAAAGAATGAGAAGATAAACTGCAGTTTGGGAGAAAATATTTGCCAGTCATATAACTGATAAAAATTTGTATCCAGAATATATGTCTTAAAATTCCCAAAACTAATAATAAGAAAACAATAACTCAGTTTTTTTGAAACTTGGCAGAGGATTTGAACAAATAAGATATATGAATAGCAAATTTACAAATGAGAGGATTATTAACATCATTAATCATAGGGAAATGCTAATTGAATCACAGTGAGATACTTTTACCTACCTACTAAAAGTTAAAAATAAAAAATAATTTATGAAAAGGTGGTCACTGGTGAAGAGCAAAACAAACTCACCATATAACCTTGAGCAGGTTACTCCCCACTCTGTGCCTCAGTTGTCTTTTCTGTACAGGGGGCGTGTTTGAGGAATGGGGTCAGGTACTCAGGAGGAGATTTGCTACATCCAATGATCCCAACAGAACCTCCCAGGTCTCCCTCCTAGGGCCCCTCTTCCACTTCTTCCATAATCCAAACAAGCATTAACAGTAACTGTGGAGCCCATGCAACACACAGACTGTGAGCTCATAAGGGGCAGGAGAGAATGGTGGCAGTACATGCATCTCCAAAGGGGAGGTGGAAACCAGAGTAGGGAGTGGGTGGAACAGAGAAGAGAGATGAAAAGGAGAGAGAGGAAGAAGAAAGAAAGAATAAGTTGAGGGGATAAAAAGGGAGAAGGAAGGAGGGAGGGAGAGGCAGAAGAAAAGGAGATAAATCCTCTATATATCCATTTGTAAGAAATCAGAATTCAATAGAGAAGAAAAATTCAAAAGCCACACTTCACAAAGAGTGAAATGGAAATGTAAAATACCTTTGTCTCCTCTAAAATAGATTATTCATTGCTCTGTGTCACTGCAGATGTGTGTGCTATGTCCACTCACAGATAAGCAGGATACATTTGCATGATTTAAATGTCACCCAGATCCTGTGAATAATAAACTGCGTGAAGTCAGTCCCGAGGGTCTGAATCACTTTCCCTGGAAACTCTTACTTCATCAGCTAAGTTTGAAATTCTAAGTGCCTGAAACTTCTTGTTGTGCTGTCTCATTACTCCAAGAGGAATCAGGGTCAAAACAAACCATGTTCCTTTCAGCAGGATTCAAACACCCCCATACATAGGGTCACTTCATTATCATACCAAATAAGTTAGACCTAGTCTCTGTCCCCCTGGGAATTTTAATGTCCAGCATTGAAAAAGGTAAGATAATATCTGCAGGATGAAAAACAAGTAAGGTGGTTATTGATGTGTAGGGAAAAACGAAGACCTTCTTCCAGAATGGCATCGACTGAAATTTGAGCATTATTTACTCTTCAGGGCATTTTGACATACATTATCCCCATTATCTATAGGATAGATATAGATAGATACAGTGCATTCCTGAGCTTGGTACACAAAGCTAGGATTCACATATTCAGCAAGTATTTATTGAGTTGCTACTATGTGCCAGAATTTATTCTAGGCACTGAAAAGTATAATAAACAAGGGAGGGCACCTGGGTGGCTTAGTCGCTTAAGCATCTGCCTTTGGCTCAGGTCACAGTCCTGGAGTCCTGGGATCAAGCCCCATGTCAGGCTCCCTGCTCAGCTGTTTAGGATTCCGTGTTGGAATAAGTCTCAATCTGTTTATCCCTTTATCTACTGATGGACATTTGAGTTATTTCCAGTTTGAGGTCATTATGGATAAAACTGCTATAAACATTGGTGTACAAACCATTTCGATGACTTATGTTTTAATTTTTCTTGAGAAAAGATCTAAGACTAGAAATGTGAGGGCCTGAGCTAAGTGTACATTAAACTTCACAAGAAAGGGCCATATAGTTTTCCAGAGTAGAGGTTTCATTTTACATTCTCACCATCCATGTGTTCACATCCTCCCAAATTTAGTGCTGTCAGTGTTTCTAATGTTAATCATTCCAGTCAGTGTGTACCAGTATTTCATTGTGGTTTTAATTCGCATTTCTAACTTGTAATTGGTAATTTTCTTTATTATGTTATGTTAATCACCATACATTACATCATTAGTTTTTGATGTAGTGTTCCATGATTCATTGTTTAAGTATAACACCCAGTGCTCCATGCAGTACGTGCCCTCTTTAATACCCATCACCAGGCTAACCCATCCCCCCACCCCCCTCCCCTCTAGAACCCTCAGTTTGTTTCTCAGAGTCCATAGTCTCTCATGGTTCATCTCCCCCTCTGATTTCCCCCCCTTCATGCTTGCCTTCCTGCTATCTTCTTTTTTTTTTTTTTAACATATAATGTATTATTTGTTTCAGAGGTACAGGTCTGTGATTCAACAGTCTTACACAATTCATAGCACTCACCATAGCACATACCCTCCCCAATGTCTATCACCCAGCCACCCCATCCCTCCC
>NW_027397072.1:78100930-78125340 GCF_003265705.2 Callorhinus ursinus
CCCCCCACCACTCCAGCAACCCTCAGTTTGTTTCCTGAGATTAAGAATTCCTCATATCAGTGAGGTCATATGATATATGTCTTTCTCTGATTGACTTACTTCACTCAGCATAATACCCTCCAGTTCCATCCACGTCATTGCAAATGGCAAGATTTCATTCCTTTTGATGGCTGCATAATATTCTATACCACGTCTTCTTTATCCATTCATCTGTCGATGGGCATCTTGGCTCTTTCCACAGTTTGGCTATTGTGGACATTGAGGCTATAAACATCGGGGTGCACATACCCCTTCGGATCCCTACATTTGTATCTTTGGAGTAAACACCCAGTAGTACAGTTCCTGGATCGTATGGTAGCTCTATTTTCAACTGTTTGAGGAACCTCCATACTGTTTTCCAAAGTGGCTGCACCAGCTTGCATTCCCACCAACAGTGTAGGAGGGTTCCCCTTTCTCCACATCCCCGCCAACATCTGTCATTTCCTGACTTGTTAATTTTAGCCATTCTGACTGGTGTGAGGTGGTATCTCATTGAGGTTTTGATTTGGATTTCCCTGATGCCGAGCGACCGTTGAGCACTTTTTCATGTGTCTGTTGGCCATTTGGATGTCTTCTTTGGAAAAATGTCTGTTCATGTCTTCTGCCCATTTCTTGACTGGATCATTTGTTCTTTGGGTGTAGAGTTTAATAAGTCTTTATAGATTTTGGATACTAGCCCTTTATCTGATATGTCATTTGCAAATATCTTCTCCCATTCTGTTGGTTGTCTTTTGGTTTTGTGGACTGTTTCTTTTGCTGTGCAAAAGTTTTTTATCTCGATGAAGTCCCAATAGTTCATTTTTGCCCTTGCTTCCCTTGCCTTTGGCGATGTTTCTAGGAAGAAGTTGCTGTGGCTGAGGTCGAAGAGGTTGCTGCCTGTGTTCTCCTTTAGATTTTGATGGACTCCTGTCTCACATTTAGGTCTTTCAACCACCTTGAGTCTATTTTTGTGTGTGGTGTAAGGAAACAGTCCAGTTTCATTCTTCTGCATGTGGCTGTCCAATTTTCCCCACACCATTTGTTGAAGAGACTGTCTTTTTTCCACTGGACATTCTTTCCTGCTTTGTCAAAGATTAGTTGACCATAGAGTTGAGGGTCCATTTCTGGGCTCTCTGTTCTGTTCCAATGATCGATGTGTCTGTTTTTCTGTCAGTACCATACTGTCTTGATGATGATAGCTTTGTAATAGAGCTGGAAGTCTGGAATTGTGATGCCGCCAGCTTTGCTTTTCTTTTTTCAACATTCCTCTGGCTATTCGACGGCTTTTCTGGTTCCATACAAATTTTAGGATTATTTGTTCCATTATCTTTGAAAAAAGTGTATGGTATTTTGATAGGGATTGCATTGAATGTGTGTGGGAAACAATGCCACAACGACCACCGGTGCGTGTTCATTCAGACTCTGAGATCTCTGAGACAACTCGAGATTGCAGGGTTAAAAATAACCCGAAAGGATCAGAGTGAAATGCCCTTGGGATATGTGTGGTCAGTTCTAAAGTATGCAGCAGAAGATGTTTTGTAGATAGGAAGCCAGCTGTAAACAGCACACTGGGCACTCCCCTCTTCGTTCCTTTATTCTGTTTAAGATTCTTACGTGCTTGACTAATCCTGGGTATGTGGAGGAATGTGCCTTATTACGCCCCTGCTGTAAATCGTTATAGATCTATATCGCTGTAGAAGGTATATAAGAGTATGGAAAACAAACCTTGGCACCTTGGGCTGATTGCTCGGGATCCCCTGTGCCTCGCTATACTGTCGTCTCTTTTTCTCAGTTCCTTCGCTGCCCCAGGTCCCCGACTCTCAGAGGTCGACAAGTGGCACCCGAACAGGGACCTGAAGCCCCCATCGAGGAGTGATTGGCCAGCGCTAGGAACCCTATAGAAGGTGGTAATTGGAAAGTTTATTACAGGGTTATGGGGCAATCAAATTCAAAAACATCAGGTTTTGCTGCGTTGATACATCTTTTTCTTAAAGAATATGGAGCTAAAGTTACTAAGTAGTGCATAGAAAAATGTTTGGAAACAGTAGTTGAATATAAACCTTGGTTTCCTGGAAGAAGACTCCTTAGATGAGGAGACTTGGGTCCGAGTAAAAAATGTCTTGAGGGCTATGAGACAGGGTGAAACGATTCCCCTTGATTTCTGGCCCATTTGGGCTTTAGTACGAGTGGTGATCGATACTGTGGAAACTGGGGATAAGTTATCCCCGGCTGAGGTTGCTAAGGAAACCACCAACTCTTTACATACATATGAACCAGACGATGATACTTTAGAAAAGGCTAAGACTGAAAGAAAAAAATTTTCGCGCCTTCACAGTCCCGGCCGTCACCCACGGCCCCTCCGCTTTTAATGGAGGACCCCACCGAAGATGATCAACCTCCCTCCACAGATTTATTTCCTCTTAAATGATCCTCCCTAGGTCTCTCACCTCTCGAAAAGGAACTCCGACGGCTAGGGGCTTTGTTTATGGCTTTCCCCATAGACTGAACACAGGCTGTTGGTCCTGTCTATGAGGGATTAGATTTAAATTCCTTAAGGGAACTAAAGAAGGTTTGCCACCTGTATGGACCCACAGCCCCTTATACTATAGAGATTTTGAAAGCTTGGGCAAATTCTGGGGAGTGGATCCCTTATGATTGGCATATGGTTGCATGGGCTTGCCTTAAGCCACAGGATTTATTACAATGGAAAATGTGGTTATCAGATGCCACCTAAATGAAAGCCCCTGCGAATTGGGCTAACCCAGCCATGCAGCATATTTCTTTTGAAATGCTCACTGGCTCTGGCGCCTTTTCAGATGTTCGAGAGCAGTTGGTTAACACTCTGCCTGCAGCCACAGTACAGGTATCTGAAATCCCTCTCACAACCTGGGAAAAGCTAACCCCCTCAGGGGAAGTGGGGCAAAGTTATATAAAAATTGTGCAAGGCCCTACAGAAGCATATCCTGATTTTATTTCTCAGCTCGAAATGGCTATTGACCACCAAGTTGATAATAAACCTGCTAAAGAGCACTTGCTAAGAGCAGCTTGCTTTTGAAAATGCTAATGAGGACTGCCAAGTGGCCATCCGGCCACATAGGGAAACAGGAAACATTCTCGATTATCTTCGTCTATGTAGAAATATTGACACTCTTACACATCAAGCTCAGATAGCCTCCCTTCAGCTCAAGGCCCTACAAAAACAACAGGATATGTTGTGGGTCTTGTGCTAGGAAGATCTAGCCTAAATCTTAAAGGAATCCAGGCGATGACTGGAGTAATAGATTCTGATTATGAAGGAGAAATAATGTTTTAATGTTATAATTGTGGGAAAGTAGAACATGTCAAGAAGGAATGCCATAAAGCCCCCCAACCTAGAGCCAATTCCCTTTCTAATACCTCCCCTAGCCTCTGCCCTCGTTGTGGCAAAGGCAAACATTGGGCCAAGGAATGCAAATCCAAATTTGACAGGCAAGGTAACCCACTCCCATTAAGGTCAGGAAACGGGATGCGGGGCCATCCCTGGGGCCCGAACAACAACGGGGGGTTCAATATGTCACCTCTCCAGCAGCAACTTCCTGCTGTGCACATAAACTTCTGTGTTATCACTCAGTCCCGCCACCCAGGGAAGTGCCGCAGTAGATTTAACCACTCCTTTTACAATGAATCTTCACCCTGGTCTTGGACCCCAAAAAATACCCACGGGTTATTACGGACCTTTACCATGAGGAACCGTGGGTCTTGTGCTAGGAAGATCTAGCCTAAATCTTAAAGGAATCCAGGCGATGACTGGAGTAATAGATTCTGATTATGAAGGAGAAATAATGGTGGTTGCACAGACTTGGGTTCCCTGGACTTTTAAGGGAGGAGATAGAATTGCCCAGTTATTATTATTACCCTATGTACAAATTGGTCAGTCCCAACAGATCAGACAAGGAGGATTCAGTAGTACTAATCCTCTCATGGTTAAATGGGCTTCATTATTGACTCAGACTGATCGTTCTTCTATGACTCTTAAAATTAGAGGAAGGACTTTCTCAGGTCTAGTAGACTCTGGAGCCAATATTTCAGTAATAGCCTCCCAGCATTGGCCTAATACCTGGCCCACACAAGTAACCTCTAGTTTGGTAGAAGGAATGGGTTTTGTGACAGCAGAAGAAATTCGACAAAGTAGTGTGTCTCTTAAATGTGACGGACCCAATGGATTGGAGGGAGTTATCCAGTCTTTCATCTTAAATACCATTAATCTTTGGGGAAGAGACCTCTTGCAACAATGCGGAGCCGAGCTAATCATCCCCCCAAATCAACCAGTTAATCAAATCATGCCAAAGATGGGCTATGAGCCAGGACAGGGCTTAGGCAGACAACGTCAAGGAATAAAGGAGCCTATCATTGCCCAAGGACAAACTCATAGGGCTGGACTGGGTTACCCTTTTTTCTAGGGGCCACTGAGGAAAAGAGACCTGCCCCTATTAAAATAACATGGAAAACTTCTTCCCCGGTTTGGACTCCTCAATGGCCCCTTCCAATAGAAAAATTGCAGGCCTTAGAACAAATTATTCAAGAACAGTTGCAGGCAGGGCATATAGAACCTTCGCAATCTCCTTGGAACTCTCCTGTTTTTGTTATCAGAAAGAAATCAGGTAAGTGGAGGCTCTTAATAGACCTTCGGAATGTTAATCCTGTCATGGAGCTTTTGGGTGCCTTGCAGCCTGGGTTACCCACTCCTACAGCCATTCCCAAACAATGGCCATTGATAATAATAGATCTTAAGGATTGTTTCTATACCATAGCCATTCACCCCAAGGATAAGGAGAAATTTGCCTTTTCTATTCCCAGTACTAATAGTAAGGAACCAATGGGACGATATCAATGGATAGTTTTGCCAAAAGGCATGACTAATTCTCCTACCATGTGTCAGTATTATGTTGGCCAGGTCCTCCGACCTGTTAGAAAGCATTATTCTCGGTCCTACATTATTCATTATATGGATGATATTTTGCTGGCATCACAAACTGAAACCGAATTACAAAATGTGTATCAGGCCACTTCCCAACATTTGACATCTCCCTTGCGGAATGGCAAATACAGCATATCACAGGTATTCCTTATAATCCTCAGGGACAAGCTGTAGTAGAAAGGGCGCATGCCACCATTAAGAAACAACCGCATAAAACTATTTCTAAAACGAAAAGGGGAATCTCCCCCTGAGACGTCATGGCACAAACCTTATTTATTTAAAATTTTTTAAACTTACTCCAAGGAGAACCATATACGAGAGCTGACAAACATTTCTCGCCAGCCTCAGTCTCAACTCAGGACACACCCGTGTGGATAAAAAATGAGGAAAATAATTGGTTGCCCGGGAAATTAATTCCCCGAGGCCCTGGTTATGCTTGTGTCATTCCAGATGGATCCAGTCAAGCAATTTGGATACCTCTTCAGAAAGTCCGGCCCAGAACCGGCGATGAAGACGACCCTCAAAAAACAAATGAGTGCCCAAAATCTCTGTTCACAGCGTGCTTAGACAGCGGCTAATTTGAAAAAAAAAAGGGGGGAGCAGTGGGAAACAGAACGCCACAACGACCACTGGTGCATGTTCGTTCAAACTCCGAGATCTCTGAGAAAACTCGAGATTGCAGGGTTAAAAATAACCCAAAAGGATCAAAGTGAAATGCCCTTGGGATGTGTGTGGTCAGCGCTGAAGTACGCAACAGAAGACGTTTTGTAGATAGGAAGCCAGCTGTAAACGGCACACTGGGCACTCCCCTCTTTGTTCCTTTATTCTGTTTAAGATTCTCATGTGTTTGACTAATCCTGGGTATGTGGAGGAATGTGCCTTACCACACTCCTGCTGTAAATCATTATAGATCTATATCGCTGTAGAAGGTATATAAGAGTATGGAAAACAAACCTCGGCACCTTGGGCTGATTGCTCGGGATCCCCTGTGCCTCGCTATACTGTCGTCTCTTTTTCTCAGTTCCTTTGCTTCCCCGGGTCCCTGAGTCTCAGAGGTTGACAAATGTGTAGACTGCTCTAGGTAGCATTGACATCTTCACAATATTTGTTCTTCCAATCCATGAGCATGGAACGTTTTTCCATTTGTTTGTGTCTTCCTCAATTTCTTTCATGAGTATTTTATAGTTTTCTGAGTACAGATTCTTTGCCTCTTTGGTTAGATTTATTCTTAGGTATCTTATGGTTTTGGGTCCAATTGTAAATGGGATCAACTCCTTAATTTCTCTTTCACTGTCTTGTTGTTGGTGTATAGGAATGCCACTGATTTCTGTGCATTGATTTTATATCCTGCCACTTTACTGAATTCCTCTATGAGTTCTAGCAGTTTTGGGGTGGAGTCTTTTGGGTTTTCCACATAAAGTATCATATCATCTGCAAACAGTGAGAGTTTGACTTCTTCTTTGCCGATTTGGATGCCTTTGATTTCTTTTTGTTGTCTGATTGCTGTGGCTAGGACTTCTAATACTATGTTGAATAGCAGTGATGATAGTGGACATCCCTGCCGTGTTCCTGACCTTAGGGAGAAAGCTCAGTTTTTCCCCATTGAGAATGATATTCGCTGTGGGTTTTTCATAGATGGCTTTTATGATATTGAGGTATGTACCCTCTATCCCTATACTCTGAAGAGTTTTGATCAAAAAAGGATGCTGTACTTTGTCAAATGTTTTTTATGCATCTATTGAGAGGATCATATGGTTCTTGTTATTTCTTTTATTAATGTATTGTATCACATTGATTGATTTGCAGATGTTGAACCAACCTTGCAGCCCGGGGATAAATCCCACTTGATCGTGGTGAATAATCCTTTTAATGTACTGTTGGATCCTACTGGCTAGTATTTTGGTGAGAATTTTTGCATCCATGTTCATCAAGGATATTGGTCTGTAATTCTCCTTTTTGATGGGGTCTTTGGTTTGGGGATCAAGGTAATGCTGGCCTCATAAAATGAGTTTGGAAGTTTACCTTCCATTTCTATTTTTTGGAACAGTTTCAGAAGAATAGGGATTAATTCTTCTTTAAATGTTTGGTAGAATTCCCCTGGGAAACCATCTGGCCCTGGGCTTTGGTTTTTTGGGAGATTTTTGATGACTGCTTCAATTTCCTTAGTGGTTATAGGTCTGTTCAGGTTTTTTATTTCTTCCTGGTTCAGTTTTGGTAGTTTATACATCTCTAGGAATGCATCCATTTCTTCCAGATTATCTAATTTGCTGGCATGTAGTTGCTCATAATATGTTCTTATAATTGTTTGTATTTCTTTGGTGTTGGTTGTGATCTCTCCTCTTTCACTTATGATTTTATTTATTTGGGTCCTTTCTCTTTTCTTTTTGATCAGTCTGGCCAGGGGTTTATCAGTCTTCTTAATTCTTTCAAAGAACCAGCTCCTAGTTTCACTGATGTGTTCTACTGTTCTTTTGGTTTATATTTCATTGATTTCTGCTCTGATCTTTATTATTTCTCTTCTCCTGCTGGGTTTAGGCTTCATTTGCTGTTCTTTCACCAGCTCCTTTAGGTGAAGGGTTAGGTTGTGTATTTGAGACCTTTCTTGTTTCTTGAGAAAGGCTTGTCTTGCTATATACTTTCCTCTTAGGACTGCCTTTGCTGCATCCCAAAGATTTTGAACAGTTGTGTTTTCATTTTCATTGGTTTCATTGAATTTTTTTAATTCTTCTTTAATTTCCCGATTGACCCATTCATTCTTTAGTAGGATGCTCTTTAGCCTCCATGTATTTGAGTTCTTTCCAACTTTAGTCTTGTGATTGAACTCTAGTTTTAAAGCACTGTGGTCTGAAAATGTGCAGGGAATGATCCCAATCTTTTGGTACCATTGAGCTGATTTGTGACCTAGGATGTGATCTATTCTGGAGAATGTTCCATGGGCACTAGAGAAGAATGTGTATTCCGTTGCTTTAGGATGGAATGTTCTGAATATATCTGTGAAGTCCATTTGGTCCAGTGTGTCATTTAAAGTCTTTATTTCCTTGTTGATCTTTTGCTTAGATGATCTGTCCATTTCAGTGAGGGGGGGTATTAAAGTCCCCCACTATTATTGTATTGTTGTCGATGTGTTTCTTTGCTTTTGTTATCAATTGCCTTATATACTTGCCTGCTCCCGTGTTAGGGGCATAGATATTTACAATTGTTAGATCTTGTTGTTGGATAGACCCTTTAAGTAGGATATAGTGTCCTTCCTTATCTCTTATTACAGTCTTTGTTTTAAAATCTAATTTGTCTGATATAAGGATTGCCACCCCAGCTTTCCTTTGGTGTCCATTAGCATGGTAAATCGTTTTCCACCCCCTCACTTTCAACCTGGGGGTGTCTTTGGGTCTAAAATGAGTCTCTTGCAGACAGCATATTGATGGGTCTTGTTTTTTTATCCGATCTGATACCCTGTGTCTTTTGTTTGGGGCATTTAGCCCATTTACATTCAGGGTAACAATTGAAAGATATGAATTTAGTGCCATAGTATTGCCTGTAAGGTGACTGTTACTGTGTATTGTCTCTATTTCTTTCTGGTCTGTGTTACTTTTAGGCTCACTCTTTGCTTAGAGGACCCTTTTCAATATTTCTTGTAAGGCTGGTTTCGTGTTTGCAAATTCCTTTAGTTTTTGTTTGTCCTGGAAGCTTTTTATCTCTCTTTCTATTTTCAATGACAGCCTAGCTGGATATAGTTTTCTTGGCTGCATATTTTTCTCATTTAGTGCTCTGAATATATCATGCCCGTCCTTTCTGGCCTGCCAGGTCTCTGTGGATAGGTCTGTTGCCAATCTAATGTTTCTACCATTGTAGGTTATAGATCTCTTGTCCCAAGCTGCTTTCAGGATTTTCTCTTTGTCTCTGAGACTCGTAAGTTTTACTGTTAGATGTCGGGGTGTTGACCTATTTTTATTGATTTTGAGAGGGGTTCTCTGTGCCTCCTGAATTTTGAGTTTCCTTCCCCACATTAGGGAAGTTCTCTGCTATAATTTGCTCCAATATACCTTCTGCCCGTCTCTCTCTTTCTTCTTCTGGGATCCCAAATATTCTAATATTGTTTTGTCTTATGGTATCACTTATCTCTTGAATTCTGCCCTCGTGATCCAGTAGTTGTTTATCTCTCTTTTTCAGCTTCTTTATTTTCCATCATTTGGTCTTCTATTTCACTAATTGTGTCTTCTGCCTCATTTATCCTAGCAGTTAGAGCCTCCATTTTTTATTGTACCTCAATAATAGCCTTTTTGGTTTCGACTTGGTTAGATTTTAGTTCTTTTATTTCTCCAGAAAGGGTTTCTCTAATATCTTCCATGCTTTTTTCAAGCCCAGCTAGTATCTTTAAAATCGTCATTCTGAACTCTAGTTCTGACATCTTACTAATGTCCGTATTATTACTTATATTATTACGTATAATTACTAATGTCAGTACTGCCTCTTGTTCTTTTTTTTTTGAGGTGATTTTTTCTGTCTTGTCATTTTGTCCAGAGGAGAATAGATGAATGAGAACAAAATGCTAACAGGGTAATAACATCCCCAGAAAATATATACTAAATGAATCAGAAGAGACCTGAAGCCAGGGAAAAGAAAGGGAAAGAAAGAAAAAAGAAAAAAAACCCGAAAAAGGTAAAGATAAAAACAAACAAACACAAAAACAAGAAAACAGAATATGATCAAATATGATCAGGCTGGTGCACAGATCAGTGCCACACACCAAATTTTGGGTGTATTTTGGTCTGTTAGAAGAAAGTGCCTCCCAAAATTTTAAAGAAAGAAAAACTTATATATGTATAAAAATAAGGGTTAATATGATGAAGGGATGGAATATGACTGTAAAGATGAAAAATTATAAAAGATTTTATAAAAGGAATTGATAAGAAGTTGGTTGAAAAAAGAAAGAAGAAGTTTTTTTTTTTTTTAAAAAGGAGAGAATGTGATCAGGCAGGAGACTAGAACAAAGCCATACACTAGACATTTAGGGTATATTTTGGTCTGTTAGAAGAAACTGTATCCCAAAATTTTAGAGAGAGAACAACTTATATATACATATATACTAAAAATAAGGGTAACTACTATGAAGGGATAGAATATGACTCTAAAAATGAAAAATAAAAAAGATTTTTTAAAAAAGGGATTGATAAGATGTTGGTTGAAAAAGGGAAAAAGAAAAATTAAAAAAAAAGAAAAAGAAATATAAAAAAATTAACTTTGAAAGACTAAAGAATCATGGGGGAAAAGCCATGAATTCTATGTGCAGTAGTCCCCTAGTGCTGGAATTCTGCCATTCTCATTGATCGGTAAACTTGATCTTGGCTGGCTGTTCTTGCTGATCTTCTGGGGGAGGGGCCTGTTGCCATGGTTCCCAAATGTCTTTGCCGGAGACGGAATTGCCCCGCCCTTGCCAGGCCGGGCTAAATAATCTGCTTGGGTTTGCTCTCGGGAGCTTTTGTTCCCTGCAAACTTTCTGTACAGCTTTGGAGGACGAGAGTGAAAATGACGGCCTCCCATTCTCCACCCCGGAGGGGCCGAGAACTTGGGGCCCCGCTCCTCAGTGCGCCCCCAGAGAAAAGCAGTCAGTCACTCCCATCTCCCGGTCTCTGGCCGCACTCCGTGCTCACCCGGCCTGTGACTGAGCATTTCTGTCTCTGGCACCCGGCGCTGTGTGGAGTCTCCAAACCCAGCAGATCCCTGTGGTGCGCTCCCGCGCCACTCCTCCCAGGGGAGGAAGGGGAGTCTCCCTGGATCTACCTCTTGTTGGGTCCCTGCTGGAAGAGCAGTGGCCCGACTGTGCCGTGGATCACGGTTTATGGCAACCCCGAGCTGAGAGCCCACGCCTCGGCTCCGTCTCTGCAGCCGGCTTCCCCGCTCTGATACCTGGGAGCTCTGCCACACTCAGGCACCCCCGGTCTTTCTGTGACTCCGAGGGGCCTGAGACCACACTGTCCCATGAGGGTTCCACCCCCCGCTTAGCCACTGGAGCGACGTCCCTCAGTGGAGCCGACTTCCAAAAGTTCCAATTTTGTGCTCTGCGGCTCTATCACTTGCCAGTAGTGGCTGAAGGAGGCCCTCTCCCTGCCATCTATCCTCCCGAATATCGCCTCAGATTCACTTCTCCGGACGTCCTACCTTCCAGAAAGTGGTCGCTTTTCTGTTCAGAGAGTTGCTGCTATTCTTTTCTTCAATCTCCTGTTGAGTTCATAGGTGTTCAGAATGGTTTGATCCCTGTCTAGCTGAATTCCTGGGACCAGACGAAATTTAGGTCTCCTACTGCTCCGCCATCTTGCTCCTCCCCCCTGTAATTGGTAATTTGGTAATGACACTGAATACTTTTCATGTGTGTATTTGCCATCCATATAGCTTCTTTAGTGAAATGTCTGTTCAAATTTTTCCCTTTTGTTAATTGGGGTATCTTTTTATTATTGATTTGTATAAATTGTTATATACTTTGGAAGTGAGTCAGTTGTCAGATATATGTATTGTATTTTCTGTCTATACATTTCCTTTTAAATATTTATTGAAATACTTTGACTTATGGAAAAGTTGCAAAAATAGTCCAAAGAATTTACAGGTAGTCTTCATCCACACCCATAAATGTTAACAGTTTTACCATTTACCATTTTTATTTTGTCTCTAACACACACACGCACACACATGCACACACAATAATTTTTTTCTGGACCATTTGAGACTGAGTGACAGGAATGATGCTCCTTTATCTCTAATACTTCAATGAGGATTTTCTAGATACAAAGGTGCCCTCTTAGCCATAGTACGATGATCAAAATCAGTAAATTAACACTGACACACAATTATCTATCTACAGATCTTGTTCAAAATTTATCATTTGTCTCACAATATCCATTATAGAAAAAGAAAAAGAATTGCTAGAGTCAAGGATCCAAACCAAGATCACATTGCATGTAGTTGTCATTAATCTTTAGTCTTCTTTAATCTGAAACAGTCCCCCAGTCTGCTTGTCTATTTATTTATGTATTGTCTTTCATGACCATGATGGTTTTGAAGAATTTACACCATTTATTTTGTCAATTTTATATCTTCATTTTCTTGATGGTATCTTTTGGTGAGGAGAAATATTTATTTTGACAGAGTATAATTTATTGGGGTTTCTTTATGGTTAGGGCCTTTTGGTCCTGAGAAAATTTTGCCTACCCCCCACATCATGAAAATATTCCCCCTTTTTGTTCCTGTGCATTATGGTGGTAGTTTTGTATTTAGATCTGTCTGTGGTTCATCTCAAATTAAATTTCCTGTGTGGACTGAGATAGCAATTGGGATTTGTACATATTCATACATACTCCAGTTGTTTCACCACCATTTCCAAAAAATGAATTTTCTTTCTCAACTGAGTTGCCATGGCACCTTTATTAATCAATTGACTGTATGTACATGGGGTTTTTTTCCCTGGTATTTCTGCTTTGTCCCACTAGCCTGTTTTTATGCCAGTACCACACTGTTTTAATTGTTGTAGCTTTATCCTAAGTCTTGAGAGGTAATATAAATCCTCCAACTTTATTCTTTTTCAAGATTATTATGTCTAATCTAGATTCTTTGGATTTCCATAAAATTTTAGATTCTGATTTCTTTAAAATAAAGCCTGTTGGGATTTTGATTGGGATTTCATGAAATTTATAAATCGATTTTGTAAGAAAAATCTACAAATTATTAAGATTTCATGCACCTGGGTGGCTCAGTCAGTTAAGCATCAGGTCA
This sequence comes from Callorhinus ursinus, assembly GCF_003265705.2. Lineage (NCBI taxonomy): Eukaryota > Metazoa > Chordata > Mammalia > Carnivora > Otariidae > Callorhinus > Callorhinus ursinus. Next base: position 78,113,667 of record NW_027397072.1, read on the forward strand.
TGATCCCAGGGTTTTGGGATCGAGTCCCACATCAGGCTCCCTACTCAGCGGGGAGTCTTCTTCTCCTTCTGCCCCTTCCCTCACTTGTAGGCTCTCTCTCAAAAATAAATAAATAAAATCTTCAAAAAAATTATTGAGATTTCATAAGAGTATACCATAATATAGTGTATCTTTACATTTATTTAGGTCTTTAATTTTTCTTAGCGATGTTTCACAAGTCTTACACATAGTGTTAGATTTATTCTTAAGTAATTAGGTCTATGATGCTATTGTAAATAGTATTTTTTAAATTTTATTTTCTGTTTTTTTGTTGCTAGAATATATGGAAATACAGTTGAATTTTTGTATATTTTGCATCCTGCAATCTTATTAAATTTACTTATTCTAATATTTTTTGTAGATTAAATAGGGTTTTCTACCATCATGCTGTCTTTGAATAGTGACAGTTATCTTCTTCTCAACTTTATGCCATTTGTTTCATTTCTTCTTTTCCTGTGTTGTACTGGCTACGACCTGCAGTACAATGTTGAATAGAAGTGCTAAAACTGAACATCTTTGCCTTATTCCTGATCTCAGATTTCAAATTAAGCATATTATTAACTGTAAGCTTTTCTAACATGACTTTTATCAACGTGAGGAAGTTCCCTTCTATTTCTGATTTGCTGAGTCTTTCCTCCCCCTCTTCTTTCCTTCCTTTTTTCTTTCTTTCTCCCTGCCTTTCTGCCTTGCTGCCTTCCTGCATGCCTTCCTTCTTTCCTCCCTCCCTTCCACATGAATGAGTGTTGAATTTTGTGACATTAACCATATGTCCTGAAAGTCTAAAATACTTACTATCCAGCCCTTTAAGAAAAAGTTTCTGACCTCTTCTCTAGATAAAAATATAAAAGATACGCTGGTTCATAGTATATATATCAGTGTGGATCTAATCGAGAGAGAAGCCACATAATAATTTAAATAGGAGATTAATATGAAGATTATTAAACATAAGATGTAGGAGAATCTACATGGCACTACAGGCTGAAGGAGAGTAACCAAGGAAGGACAAACTTGGGAGGGGGATCTCCCCTCCCCAAGGCTCGCATTTAGACCTTGTTGGAGCTGGCATCATTACAGTGAAATGGATGGCAGGGAAGTCCACTGGTTTGCACAGGCCTGAACTGACCTGCAGTTCCTGGGCCAGCAGGAAGCAATCTCCAGAATGCAGGCAGGGTGAGCCACGACCAGTGGCTGACCACACAGGAGTACAGAGAAAGTGGGAGCACCAGTGTGAGTAGGAGCTTGGAGCTGTGGTGCTTGTGTCAGGAGGGTTGTGGCACCAGAGTGTCCTAAGAATCAAACCTGGGATATGTGGGGCTAGGGAAGCAGAGGGAGATGGAACCCAGTGCAGATAGGAGGGCTGCACGAGGGTGACCACCAGGTCAGGCTGGGGCTGGGACACCATCAAGGAACTGTGTGTTCTGGGCATGTGGCTGAAGCAGAGCACCACTGGACATTCTCACATGTTCACTTGGTCGTGCAGCCACCAGAAATGACAGTATAGTCCCCTCCTGTTTCAGTGTTGCTCCAGCATCCTCTACTGAGAAAGCTTAATATCATGCTCACTGTAAAGAAATGCTTAAAATAGTTCTGTGGAGTAGTTACTGAAGGGTAGATTTGGAGCTGAGAGGTGATGAATTGGTAACATAGTGTTGTTGAAGAGTGGAGTATCCTACAAGTATTGGACCCACCCAATATGCCATTAGACATTCCTGAAATAAAAGTGACGAGTAGGTACCTTCTTGTATCAGATGAGGAATCTGAGTCTCGCATTAAATTAATTGCTCAAAGTTAGAGATTTTAGGTAAAATTGTCTAGACCAATCGTATTAAAGAGTTAAGAATGGAACCATCAAAAAAGAGTAGACATCATATATGTAGGGAGATTATGCATTCTAGGCTTTCAATGAATTGAAATGGGAAATGTTTGCATTTAGACATTTCTAGAATAAATATTATCATATTACCATAACTCAAATAAAAGTCAAGCAGACTGGGGAAAATATTTTCATCAAATAAACCAGGGGAAAGTCTCTGTCAGTGTTGCACAAAAAGCTCATGAAAATTGAAAGGAAAAATATCAACTTTAATGTAAATAGGCCAAGGACATGAATAGATGATTCACAAAGAGGAGACACAAGTAGCAAACAGACATAAGAAAACGTTCAACTTTACTACCTCTTATTAAGATGCAAATTAAAACTCTAATGGGGTACAATTTTTGCATGAAATTTGAAAAACAAAATAGAATGTTGCTGAAAAAACTGGTGGAAATGGGAAATGATTGATAGCAATAGAAATTGCTAAAACTTTTCTTGAATTTAGATGCTTATATCTCTGGAATATATTCTGGGAATATAACCTAAGAAAATAGTTACAAAAAATAGGAAAAGGTATTTCCTGGCAATCAGCTAAAGGATTGAAAAATGGGAAATAATTTAAATGTACATGAGAAGGTCAATAACTGTGTAAATCATTCTATTAATTATGTAATTCATTTGGCCATGATCATGACCAGTGATAAATAATTTGGACATTGACCAAAAATCACTGGAAACTAACACAGCAAGATAAGCTATTTCTCAAGATATGACACCTAATTAAAAATAGAATAACCAAATTGTATTTACATATTAGTATCACTGTGAAAGAGAATGATGTGTATGTGAAGAAAAACTAGAACATAACATAAAATGTAAAATTAATTTATTGACTTGATTTTAAAGTTCTATTATTAATATAATTTTGCTGGGCAACACTTCTTTAAAATGTGGCAACCAAAATGAAAATAATCCAGGTATGCTGAAAAGAGAATAGCTGAGCAAGACTCACCTCTTTTCTACGTGATATACTTCTATCAAGTCAGCATTATTTGTCTTGAGCTTTTTGCCAGGTTTTGTGGAGACATGTCATCCTGAGGCTTCACATCATACTGAATGAGGTCTGCTAAGCAATGCCTCTTCTCTCTGTACTGGGGTGGCTGATTATTTTGGACCCTTAAAAGGACCCTTTTGGACCCTGGTACAGAATCTTACATTTGTTCCTTTTAGATTTTTCTTGGTCTGTATATTCAGCCCATCATTAAAAGCTCTCAAGATTTTTTGGATCCTGATTTACATTCCTCATTTGCTCTACTTCCTGACTGCATGTTAGCTATACATCCTATCCATATTAAAATATACAGAAGACTCCATCTGTTTACCCAAGGCCTTGATGAAAATGTTGACCTGAGCATCAATGAATCCCAGGGCACGTCCCATCTACTAATGAGCACCTCTGATGACATTCATGATCCAGGACACATTTGCCAGCTTTAACAATTAGAAAAGGTGATTGTCCTTTTTTTTTTAATTAAAGATTTTATTTATTTGACACACAGAGAGAGACAGTGAGAGAGGGAACACAAGCAGGGGGAGTGGGAGAGAGAGAAGCAGGCTCTCCGCCAAGCCGGGAGCCTGATGCGGGGCTCAATCCCAGGACCCTGGGATCATGACCTGAGCCGAAGGCAGACGCTTAACAACTGAGCCACCCAGGCGCCCCAAGGTGATTGTCCTTTATAGGTGGAAAACGAAGGCTTTAGGCTTAGAGGAAAGTTCAGGTGATTCTCCTGGTTCAGGACCAGGCTTTGTTGTGATAGGGACTGAGTTTGCCCTGGGTGTTCAACATCTATCACCTGGACCTTTGCCCCTGTCAAGTCTACATGCCCCAGCTGTGGCATCCGTGCTATCGTACCATCATACCCTTACTGGTCTCCAGGGTCATCAAATGCTTCCCTCAGTCCCATGCTCCTGGAGTTATTTGCATTTTAAAAGGGATCAAAGTTTCACCTGGCTGGCTAGGTGGGTGGAACTTGGGACTCTTGATCTTGGGGTAGTGAGTTCAAGCTTCACATTGGGCATAGAGATTACTTAAAAACAGTAACAACCACAACAACATAGTAAAAGGGATCAAAGTTTGAAAATAAAAGATGAAGTTCTGAAGGTGGAATTCCAGTCATTGACGGTCAGATAGAGATTTGATTGGTCAGAACGAGTGGCTTCTGCCTCTTCTGGGACAACCTCTGAGGCTCCAAAGCCTCACCTGACTTTCTCAGAGAGAGGAAGGAGACTCGACTGCCTGCAAGGCTGACCTGAAAGGACATCTTCAGGGGACAAAGTAGATTAGATCCCAGGGCACCACAGTCCTCCTTAGGCTCTTAATGATATTTGGATAGAATTTACAACTCTTCAAATCTCATTAATTCAACTTGATTTTCCTTCTATTTTGCCAACTTCCAGGTAGGTGAGGGAAATAGACTATCATCTTCATTGCCTGAAAAGCAGGCAAAGTGGCCTTAAAAACTGAAAACAACTGCTTCTCCCACCTTGGGGCCTTTTCCCTCTGATGACTTTGCACTGACTGAGAGAATTCCTGCTGGGGAAATTGATGTATCATTGCTTCTCATGCGAACCTCACCTACCTCTGAATAAATATTCTATTTCCCAAAATCCATTCCTACAAATTGCCTTATCATTTGGAAGGATCTAAACCATCTGCCAGAGCAAGCCCACGTTCTCCCCCTTACTGATAACTAGGCTTATCTGTTTGCATTTCTACTTATCATCTGCTAGTCTGGCTTATCTCCTTATCAGATTGTGTGTTCTTTAACACACTGGACACCATATGGCCCCCAGCAGACGTGGCTGCATTGTTGCCCACCTATGGGCACAATTTATGTGCTTTTCAAGCCTAGTCTATAAATATCAGGTCCCCGGTACATCTGAAATTTGTTTGGACTGGGCAGATTTTACACAATTCAAGTAGGAAAAACTAAAATGTATAATATGCACCCAGAATAAATAATAAATTGTATATTTACACAGCAAACCTGAAAGAACCATAGCTAGAAGTAATATCACTGAATCTTAATATTGGGGGGAAAAAGCAAATCCAGACTACATAGACCATAATCATACTTTTTCTAAAATTTAAAAACAATTAAAACTACATCTTATTGGGGAGTCCCCTAAGCCACACCTGTTCATGCTCATGCTTGAATTCAATCCCTCTGGGCACAGCTAGTATTTATCCTTTATTTTTCTGGCAATGAAATCACAGGCAGGTAGAACTGGTCTCACCAGGTTCCCCAGGTCCAGTCTTCCTCAGGTCCTGATGACTGGGTGCCACTCTTTCCCACACAGACCCCTATTCATTTCCTTAGTGAATACTGACTGAGGCTGAAGCAACCTAGGATTCACCTGGTCCTCCCTCACCCTGATATCGCCTGCCCAGTTGGAATTAGGAAATGGTGCCTTCTCCATAGTTCCCTCCCCCTGCGGTCTCCCTAATCTGGCACAAGGCTTTGGGTTTCTGAGAATCCCTCTCCTGGGTCTCTTGGTCCCATGGACCTCTTAAGAAACCCACTAACTCATCTGGGATTGCTTGGTGCTGACTGTATCCTGCATCTTGACAAAGGATTGCTGTCCCTTCCATGCTGTGCCATATACACCTGGTTGTACCTCGGATGAAACCTGAGCAATAGGACAGATCCCCAGAGGCCACCCCACTCAGTGAATCTTTGGCCAAATCTGGACCCTCTTTCCTGACAGCACAGAATCTTGCTACTGGTTGACTTTTGCAGGCAAATTCACAAATATATCCCCTCCACGTTCTTTCTGCTTATTTTTAGTCTCAGTTTATCTGTACCTTTCAGGTATGGAAAATTATTCAGTAATAACTACTGTCACACACATCATTTCCTAAGGGCCAATTATGTGCCCAATCCTGCCATGGATGCTCTACCTCATTTTGTCAGATTCAGTGCACTTCTCCATTTCATTTTATAAGTTAATTTTGTAAGGTCTTGTTTCCGTGCCCCCCCCCCTCAGATTTTAGGAATGGTCTGCATTTTAAAAACAAAGTCCAAAGGGATTTTTCACTTTCAGGATTATGTGTTAAAATTGTCTTATGGTAACTACTTCTTTCTCCAAATCAGTATTTAAGATTCTTTTGAAGCTCTGAAATGCTTCTGGACAACAAATGACAACCATCTGCTTCCAATCTTCCCTTCCTTTCCTACAAGAAACAGCTTTAACTTGTAGTGTAAATTACTGGGATTAGAGAAAATAAAGTATTTCCTGACAATGAGGACTGTAAAAAAAAATTGCACAAGGTAACTGATGTATGCATGCTGGAAAGTCTCTGGATTAAGGATACTAAAGGTCTTGATGAAACATAGTCTCATGAATTATATTTTCTCGTGTTAAATTCACTTCAGATTTCTCCCAGAAACCCAAATAATAAAACAAGAACTCTCCTCTCCTCCAACTTCTCTGGCTTCAACTTTGTTTGGTTGATTCACCACTTCCACTTATTTGCTTTCCCACTACCAGAATCCCTTGAATCTGAACAATTCCCACTACCAGAATCCCTTGAATTTGAACAATTAAGCTTGACTTTTCCTTGGGGAGAATTTTTCTGGGTTTTGCTTTCCTTCCTTAAGGTAGGGTGTGTGTGTGTGTGTGTGTGTGTGTGTGTGTGTGTGTGTGATTCTAATTCTTTATTTCTCCAGTGAATAATATACACTTGATCTCTCCAAGTGTTGCATGAACTCAAGAATTTAAGCCTTCTAAAGACAATCTGCTCCATGAACAGACAATTTAATAGCTATGTTCAGGAAATACCATGAGCTCCAAGTCCTGTCATTTTCAGACTCCTGTGGGATCTGCTCCTGCTGTTTCTTTCCATAAGGGTGTTAGCCAAAAGGCTTCCAGACCTCGTCCCAGACAAGACGGCTGGATTCCTCCTTGGGACCTGCTCCTGCAATCCAGAACCAAAGAGTGAGGGGGAGGTGAGTTTATGTTTTCATCCTTGATGGAGAGGTGTGTCCTTAGATATATGGTTTCTGTGGGGAAAGTGAGTCCGGAGAAATGTGGAGGCTTTGTTAAGTTATTTTCTCCAAAAGGGGTTTAAGTTCCTTTGGCTGGATTGGTGGGTTTTAATGTTTAGATCAGGGAATCTGGTGGTGTCTGTTGTGGCAGAAGGAAACAAATCTCTGCAAGGAGAATACACAATATCCCTAAGAGAGATTTATTTCTAAAACCCTCCCTAAGATTGCAAACGAGTTAAAAGGGCAATATATTCCCACCTTTAAACTTCAGACTCCCAGATCTGCGTAGTGTCCTCATCCAGTGTGAATTACGTTACTGGTAAAACATCCCAGGAAAGAGTCCAACGTGGCGGCTCCGGGTTAGGAGAGAGTCCAGAGTTGACAGGCAGACTTTCCTGTTTTGTTGCTCTTGGCTTGCCCCCTTTTCCCTCAGAAAGGTTGCTGATACGAATGGGCGGCTTCTGCCTCTTCCGGGACCTCCTTTGAGACTCCAGAGCCTCACCTGACTTTTCCAGAGAGAGACAGAGAGGGAGGCAACAGACTCCTTCCGCCCTCCGCAGAGGACAGTCCTGGGGCCGGAGAGTTGGGGAGGGAGTGAGACCAGAGCTGTTGCCCAGAACCCGGAGGGAGGAGGAGACGCTTTGCCAAACGGAGGCGCGTCGCAGAGAACTCAAACTTTGGCGGGTAAGGATTATAAGGGCTCTTGGGCTGGAAGTTCTTGGGGCGCTGGGAGATGTACTGGGTCGTTGATTCCATCCAGACAAGAGGTGGATTAAAGAAGTCCGCGCAGGGCAGTGGGGCGGCGAAGCACTAATGCGGGCGTGGCGCTGTCCGCAATCCCCGGTGCTGAAACGGGCCACGTCTTGACGAGAAAGAGGCGAAGCAAGGGCCCGCTCCGGCATCTGTTCCTATCCCCGGCACACACACACCCCTCCAGCTGCGATCACAGGACAAAGCCGGCCCCTGTGCCCAAGTCCATCGCACCCCTTATAGTCCCGTCCGGCAACCGCGCAGGGCCGAGCCGGGCTGAGCCGTCGGGACAGGAGGCAGAAGGAGTTGGACTGGCTCCCACTGGGGACAGGTAGGGGGTCTGGGCGCGACACCACCCCGGCAACACCTCCCTAAGACACCCCTAACCCAGAGGCCGGGCTACACATCTCCATGGCCGCCCGTCCTGCAAGAGGCTCTTTGGCCATCTCATTTCTGTGGCTTCAGGTCAGGGACGAGCAGAGTCTCCGGGAATCCATGCCGCGCGCGCGTGGGGAAGTTGTGTCCGCGGTTTGGAAGCAGCAGGAGCTAGGGAGATCAGCGGACCAGGTTAAAGGACTGCCTCTGCTAGACCCTACTCAGCGTTGGGGATCCAGAGACAGGTGGGCTGAGGAGGTAAAGAGTTCAAATTATTTAGGGAAGTGAGCAATCACAATTTCTCCTTCTCCTTCTCCTCCTTCTCCTTCTCCTTTCTTTAATGATAAAAATCATAATCCGTGATCTTGGCCATTCTGGGCCTCAGGTCTTAGTGCTTAGGCATTGAGGAGAAGGGCAGCAGGCCCTTTGATCCCTTGCAATCCCCTAACCCGATAATCATACAGGCTTTCTGTCCTCGTCCTCAGGCTTTTCTCCCAAGCTCAGCTCCCACCTCCACTCACTATTCCCAAGGGGTCTGGTCGAGCCTTTCCTCACACTCTGGCTGTCCCGGGATTCTGTCTCGGGAGTCCCCAACAAGAGCTGGGGCTGGGTGACTGGGGAGATGAAAGGTTGTTTCATTTTTCTCCCCTTGTGATTCCTCAATTCACAACTGCCCTACTTTATGCAGTTGCTGAGATTTTAAACTTTGTCATTCTAAAGCGGGTATCTCCAGCTAGACAAGAAATGTGGCCAAGGATGAAGGGAGGGAAGAGCAGAAAGCACCTGAAGCCTGCCCCTGGACCTCTGTCCATGGGTCTGGTGCCTCCAACAAGCAATTTGCTTGCTCAGGACTCCCTCGCAAGCTCTGCAACCTCTCGCCTGGAAACCAGAGAGCACTACAGTGGACGATCCTCTCCAAATCTTCCAGAGGGCAAACTGGGGTTGGCATGGTCCTTTTTACCCCAAACTACTGGGCAGTGGTGCTCCCACCTGGGTTTGTGCTGTCCAGACCCCTAATTTTTTTCTATGGACCGTCCACCAGCACTGCCCCCCCCGCCTCCCGTGTGAGACACACACACACACACTTTCCTTCATAAAACACAGTAATAATATAATTGTCTGGGAACAAAGTCACATATTCCCTCGGTGAGAAATCACTGGAAGGGGCGGTAAAAAGTTGGGCAATGAGAGGGGAGGTGACTACTATTGCTGTCGCTCTCCATGCCAGGTCTTGTATGCCAAAGTCTTGGATTCTTGGAAATTCTTCCAGGCCAGGGAACCCAGCTGGGATTTCATTGAGCTGGTGGGAGCTCCTTTGGTAGGGTGGGAGCGGGGAAGACACAAACTGTCCTTACTTCACATGAATGCCCAAGCACCCGCACTTTTCCTCTTCAGCCTCTGTTCATCCATAAATGGGGTCCTTGCTGGGCGCGAGATGCCAGGAGAGGTTGAATGGCTGCTCTGTGGGTAACTGACTGGTCAGAGCAAGATCTCAATCGCTTTAGCTGGGACTTTGGCCAGGACTGCATGTGCCCCGTGTCTTTGATGTACCCATTTTTATGCCTTTTCTGTCCTCATTCACTATCTGCCAGCGGTTGCTGCCTCTGGTTAATAATGGGGTTGCCATGGTAACCAATCTCCTGTCGCCATGGTACCCAGGAGGTAAACAGTTAGAAGCTGCAGAGGCTCTTTGCTAGCTCCCCCAGATTGTGCACAGGCTTCGGATTTCCTAGGGGAGTGGGGGAGGGATGACAATGACCAGGCTCTGTGAACAGCATCCCCCCACCACACACACACCCTGCCTAGAGCCCTCTTCACCTGAAACCTTCTCTGATCCCTGCCAACCACTGTGCCCTCCAGGTTCAGATGGGTCAAGCTTTTATTTTCCATCCCCAATTGCATACACTGAGGTCAAGGGGTAAATACTTTTTCCTCTGACCTAATTAATATTAGGTGAACACTAACTACTCCTAAGTACAAATCAAAAGGCTAAGTCCAGTGGGAGACAGAATTAATTAAACAAACACAGTCCATTCTCTCTGACCTCACAGTGTTGCGTGATTGACAAGCCCTTATATTTCCTGTCAGCTGGGCTCTGCTCTGGGGTGAAATAGAGGTAATGATAGTGCTCTGAGAGTAGAGAGAGTTGGGAGTGACTGACTCCCAGAGGAGGTCATACTCTAGTTGAAACTTGAAGGATGGCAGGAATTTCAACTGGAGAGAAAGAGGAAAAATCTCTCTCTAGACAGACTAGTGGGACCAAAGATGTGTAGAGCAGTCAGGAGAGGATAGATCCTACTCTGGTAGACTTGGAACCTCTCAGGGTCTAGCCCATCCATCACTTATGCAACATCTGAGGTTTGGAGGAACTGGGGGACCCTGCATCATGGGAGGAGTCCACTGGCCAGAGCCTGTTATTCAGCCCTCACCTGGCCTGGAAGGGAGACTGAGAAATACAGGAAGTCCATGTATGGTGAGATCTCACCATGGTGAGATTTAATGAGTCTGTCAATAGGAGGGACAAGAAAATTTGCGACACCCTTAAGGAAAGCATGAGTAATTTGGTTTAAATGGAGCTTTCCCTTTTAGGCTGATATGATCCAGGTTATGAAAAGTCTTGAATGTCAGGCTAAGACTGCATGATGGAGAAAATAGGCGACCTCTGAAAGTTTCTGAGTTAAATGATTCAAACTACCTTTTAGAAAGACCCTGGTGTTAGTGCAGAAGACGCATTCATTCATTCATTCATTCATTCATTCCACACTCCCTGAGCACCTCCTAAGTGCCAAGCCTTGGATGCATTAAAGAGGTGAGGCAATTATTTCAAAAATACTGGGGAGGGAGGCCAGGACTCCCACCCTCACTCCATTTCTGAATTAATGAATGAATGATGGAAGGGGAAAGAGAGGACAGATAGTTGGTGGTGTAACTAAGAGGACTTGGGGATTTTGGATCTGGGAAAGTGAGGGAGAAATAGGAGTAGAGGCTCATGCTGGGTGATCAGTTAGCTTGGTGTTCATGATGTTAACCAAGACAGGGCCGCCATTGGGGTGCTGCCAGTCTGGATAGTTTTGTACCAGTGATGCTCTTTGCTGCCTATGCTGCATCCTCACACATTGCACCCTGGACCTCATCAAGCCCACACAGCACTTCGTTTGCTCTCCTTTACAGGACTTCACACATTCCCTCTTGCATTTTAACAATGCAGTGTAGGGGTTAAACTCAAACAGGCTTTTGTTCCCTAGTTCTGCCACTGGGTGACTTTGAACAAGTTATTCAACCATTCTGAGTCTCAGTTTCTTCATGTGTAAATTGGAAGTAATAGTTATAATACCTGCTTCAGTGGGTTGTTAGGAGGAGTAAGTGAAGTAATTAGAGTGAATTCCTGAGCACAGCACCTGACACACCAAGTGCTCAAAATCAGATATGAACATCTTATTGCTTTTTGTAATGACAGTGCATTACTTTTATAATCACATCCCCAAGATTAATTTACAAAAAAGAACACTTTACCTCTGTGCCTGCAGCTAGGCTAGGTGAAACACATCTTTGGCTTGGGGAAGGAAGGAAGGTACCTTGCCTGGCCTTGTTGATCCTGGGTGTGTGTGTGTGTGTGTGTGTGTGTGTGTGTGTGTGTGTGTGTGTG
>NW_027397072.1:78125350-78173460 GCF_003265705.2 Callorhinus ursinus
GTGTGTGTGTGTGTGTGTGTGTGTGTGTGTGTGTGTGTGTGTGTGTGTTGGGGAGTCAGGTGGGGGGAGATGGAATTCTGAGGATAGCTTCTATAGGGCTGGCTACAGAGATCTGAGTTCTCCAGCTCTAGCAACATCTGGAAAGAAATCTCATCCTCTTGGAATCTCAACCTGAGCAGCTGAATCTTATTGCAAAGCAGTCACTTAGAAATTGAGTACACTTAGAGCTGAGGAAACCAGAGTCCCATTAATTCTGAGTCATCTCTGCAGAAGACCAAGGCACTTTCTAGGCATGAGACATGTCTCTGTCTGGTGGTTGAGTAACATAATTGATAACCTTGTTACAATTTCAGTGCATTCTCTTTCACCCCAAATCTCTTCCTGTTCTTGGGAACAATGTTAATTTTTTCTCAGACAGGAATTGAAAATCTGCAGCTGGCATACCCAAACTCCCCTTTCCTTGTGTTATAAAAATGCATTGAGTTCAGAAGGAGAAAACTCTACCTCAGAGCCATTCAGAGGTTTCCTTGGAAAATCAGACACAACAACCCTAACTTGGACTCCTCTCTATCTTGGTGTGGGAACATTCCTGGATTTGCCTATCCTCCACTCCACAGAAAAGAGAGAACACAAATTCTGAACTCCATTTCCCCTCATCACCTTGAAGCTCAATCTGAGCACAACTAGACACACCCTCATGGTCTAAGACCTGAGCTGCCCTTTTGGACTTTTATTGAGCAGATGGAGGCAGCTTTGAATACCTACTAATCCCAGAAATTGACCTTGTTTCTTGAGAGGCAGGTTTTGACTTTGCAAGTTCTACAACTAAATTGCTTGTGATAGCGCTGGCTGTGTGAAACTTGTGTCTTGGTATGCTCAACTATAAAATTGGGACAATAACTTACCTCATAGGGTTATTGTGAGGATTAAATGAGTTCTGACTTGTGAAAAGCTGTAGAGCAGTACCTGGCATAGTGCAAGCCCTCAAACATGTGATCAATACCATTATTAATGTGATATTTTGACACTTCTCCCCTCTAATACACTTATATTTTGTGAGTTTCTTGTAGCAGGTACTGTTACTTTTGCATTTTAAAAGAAGTTTTGGTGGGAATGTAAGCTGTATAGCCACTCTGGAAAACAGTGTGGAGGCTCCTCAAAAAGTTGAAAATAGTGCTACCCTATGACCCAGCAATTATACTACTGGGTATTTATCCCAAAGATACAAATGTAGGGATCCAAAGGGGCACCTGCACCCCCATGTTTATAGCAGCAATGTCCACAATAGCCAAACTATGGAAAGTGTCCAGATATCCATTGACAGAGGAATGGATAAAGAAGATGTGATATATATATATACAATGGAATGTTACTCAACCATCAAAAAGGATGAAATCTTACCATTTACATTGACGTGGATGGAACTGGAGGGTATTATGCTGAGTGAAATAAGTCAATCAGAGAAAGAAAATTATCATATGGTTTCACTCATATGTGGAATTAAAGGAACAAAACAGAGGATCATAGGGGAAGGGAGGGAAAACTCAATGGGAAGAAATCAGAGAGGGAGACAAACCATGAGAGACTCTTAACTATAGGAAATAAACCGAGGGTTGCTGGAAGGGAGATGGGTGGGGAGTTGGGGTAATTGGGTGATGGGCATTAAGGGGGGCATGTGATGTGATGAGCACTGGATATTGTATGCAACTGATGATTTATTGAACTCTACATTTGAAACTAATGATGTACTATATGTTGTCTAATTGAATTTAAATTTAAAAAATGAATAAATAAAAGAAGTTTTTTATTTTATTTAGATTTAACATGACTTCCTCAGATATGATTCACATGCCATAAAAGTCATCCATTTAAAGTATCCATTTCAGCACTTTTTAGTAATATTTACAGTTGTGCCATCATCACAACATAATTTTAAAACATTCAACACCACTAAAAGAAACCCTGTGGGTATTAGCAGTCACTCTTTTTTCTGGCCACCCCCCACCTGAACCCTTTCCCCCAGCAACCACTAATCTACTTTCTCTCTCAATGGATTTGCCTATTCTGGACATTTTACATAGATGGAATCTATGTAAAATCTATGTAGATGGAATCATACAACATGTGGCTTTTTGCATCTTGCTTCTTCCACTTAGCATGATGTTTCCAAAGTTCATCCATGTTGTAGCACGAGTCAGTATTTTATTCATTTTCATTGTCAAATAACATTTTACTATGTAGATATACCACATTTTGTGTATTCAGTTATCAGCTGATGGACATTTAGGTTGTTTCCCCTTTTTGGCTATTACAAATAATACTGCTATGAATATTCATGTACAAGTTGTTTTATAGATGTATATTTTTGTTTCTCTTAGGTATATACTCAAGAGCAAAATTGCTGGGTCATATGACAACTATGTTTAGCATTTTGAGGAACTGCCCAACTGTCTTCCAATATGGCAGCACCATTTACATTCCTACCAGTACTGTGTGAGGTTTCCAGTTTCTCCATATCCTTGCCAACACTTGTTATTAACTATATTTTTATTATAGCCATTGTAGTTGGTATACAGTGGTATTTTATCATGATTTTGATTTGCATTTCCCCATGACTAAATATGCTTATATTCATGTGCTTGTTGACTACTTATATATCTTCTTCAGAGACAGGTCTATTCAAATCCTTTGCCCACCATTTAATTGGGTTGTCTTTTCATTATTGAGTTGTAACTGTTCTTTATATATTCTGGATACAAGACCCTTATCAATATGTGATATAAAAATATTTTCTCCCATTATGTGGGTTGCCTTTTTACTTTCTTGATGGTGTTGTTTGATGCAGAGATTTTTTATTTTGATGAAGTAATCTATTTTTTTCTCTTTTAATTTATGTTTTTGGTGTCATATCTAAGAAACCATTGCCTAACCCAAGGCCATAAAGATTTACTCCTGTACTTTCTTCTAGGAATCCTATAGTTTTAGTGCTTTCATGTAAGTCTATGATCCATTTTGAGTTCCTGTTTGTATAGGTGTATAATACTGTGCATGTGGATATTCAGTTTTCCTAGTAACATTTGTTAAGAAGACTATTTATTCTTTCTTCCATTAAATTATTATCCTTGTCAAAAATTAATTGATCATAAAGGTGGGGGTTTATTTCTGGACTCTGAATTCTATTCCATTAATCTATAACCTATCCTTATGCCAGGACCACACCATCTTGATTACTGGAACTTTGGAATAAGATTTTTGAAATCAGAAAATGTGAGTTCTCCAACTTTGTTTTTGTTTTTCAAGATTTCAAGATTGTTTTGGCTATTTGGGGTTTCTTGCATTTCCATATAAATTTAGGATCATCTTGTCAATTTCTGCAAAAAATCCAGCAGGGATTTTGATAAGGATTGCATTGAATCTGCAGATAATTTGAGGAGTATTGCCATATTAATAATATTAATCCTTCCACTCTATGAGCAGGAAATATCTCTCCATTTGTTTATATTTTCAATTTCTTTCAACAATGTCTTATAGTTTTCAGTGTACAAATCTTCAGTTTCCTTGGTTAAATTTCCTAGTGTTTAATTCTCTTTTGCTGCTATTAAAAATGGGATTGTTTTCTTAATTTCATTTTCTTATTATTCACTGCTACCATATAGAAATATAATTAATTTCTATAAGCTGATCTTGTATCCTGCCATACCACTAAACTCATTTATTAGTTCTAATAGTTTTTTAGTGGATTCCTTAAGATTTCTTATATTCTAGATCATGTCATCTGCAAATAGAGATAGTTTTACTTTTTCTTTTCCAATCTGGATGCTTTTGTTTTTCTTGTCTAATTGCCCTGGCTAAAAGTACAATGTTGCATGGAGGTGATAAGAGTGAATACCTTTGTCTTGTTCCTGATCTTAGAAGAAAGCGTTCAGTCTTTCACCATTAAGTATGATATTAGCTGTGGTTTTGTCATAGATGCCCTTTATCAGTTTAAGGAATTTCTATTCTTATTTTGTTGATTTTTATCATGAAAACATGTTGGATTTTGTCATATGATTTTCTCGTGTCTATTGCATTCATCATATGGCTTTTGCCATTTAATTAATATGGTGTATTACCTTGATTGATTTTGGATGTTAAATCAAGTTTGCATTCTTGGGAAGGCTCAATGCATCCTAATGTAATTTTCAAAGTGCCCTCTCATGTAAGTTCTGATACTCAAATTGTTTGTTTGTTTATTTTTAATTTTATTTATTTACTTGAGAAAGAGAGCACAAGGGAAAGAGAACAAGTGGGGGAGAGGGGCAGAGGGAGGGGGAGAAGCAGACTCTGCACTGAGAAGGGAGCCCAACGTGGGGCCGGAGCCTGACATAGGGTTCGATCCCAGGACCCCGGGACCATGACCTGAGCTGAAGGAAGACACTTAACCAACTGAGGCACCCAGGTGCCCCTCAAGTTGTTTTTATTTATATTGTACCGTGTCCAGAGAATTTTAACATTATATAGCTTTTTCCTTTCTGTTTTTGAAATTCTGGAATATTTTTGTTTCTTCCAGTAGGATCACATTCACACACAAACTATAAGAGGACTGTCAGGCACAATATTTGCACTCTACAGTTTTGTTCCATCGTGAAACTCTTGGAATGGAAGGACCTTTAATAATCAACTGAGCCTTGGTTTTCAGCTCTGTTCCACAGAATTCCCTAAGGTGTTCTGTGCACATTTTAAGGTTTTTTAATGTACTTTTTCCAAATTTTAATATACTGGACACCATGGTGTCCCACTGATTATTTTTTAACTGAAGTATAGTTGATACACAATGTTACATTGGTTTCTGGTGTACAACATAGTGATTTGATAACTTTATACATTGTGCTGTGCTCACCACAAGTGTCATACCATCTGTCACCATACTGCACTATTATAGTACCATTGACTATATTCCCTATGCTGTACCTTTTATCCCCATGACTTATTCATTCCATAACTGGAAGCCTGTATCTCCCAATCCCCTTCACCCATTTTGCTTCCCACCACAACCATCAGATTTCCTCTGTATTTATGGGGTTTTTTTTCTGTTTTTTTTTTCTTAGTTTGTTTGTTTTTTATTCTACATATAAGTGAAATCATATGGTATTTGTCTCTCTCTGTCTTATTTCATTTAGCATAATACCCTCTAGGTCCATCCATGTTGTCACAAATGGCAAGATCTCTCTTTTTTTTTTAATGGCTAAATATCTATTGACGGACACTTGGGTTGCTTTTGTATCTTAGCCATTGTAAATAATGCTGCAATGAACATAAGCGTGCACATATCTTTTTGAATTAGTATTTCTACTTTAGGGAGGGGGTAAATACCCACTAATTATCTTTATAAATGTTTTAAAATACATTTAAATAAAATACTACAAGTAAATGTTTTATTTGTTGGGTTTCTGTGGAAGATTTCATTTGCCATAAGTCCATGTCCACCATTGGATGAAGAAACCAAAATGCTAGGTCACTTGCCCAAATTGGAGGCTGAGCTAAGAAGAGAATCCAGTTTTCCCTTCTCTCAGTACAGTGCCCTTGGCCTCCTATATTGTCTTTCCAATGCCATTTGTCTCAAACAAAAAACTAGTGTCTTCCCTTTACATAAGCCTAGGACTGCTTGAAAACACACAGCCTTCATCACTGCCTATAGTAATATCTGTTCTATTGTGTTTGTGTTGTATTGTGTTGTATTGTGTTTGTTCTGTGGGCTGGTTCACAGCTCTTAGAATGATTAAGTGGCTTAGCATTGGGTAGTTTCTTTTCATCCTGCACTTTCCAGATGGGATAGGGGAAGAAGGGAAAGGCAATTTGAAGTGTGCTTTAGAAAAAGTTCCAAGGCACATAGACTATGTGAGAGTTATTGACTTATCTTTGGAGTTTAGTTTGACGAAGCAAGGCTGTCCAACCTCACATTTACTGAGAATTTACTGAGTGCTTTTGCTCAGAGAGATGCTGAGAAAGTTGAGTTGTAGAGAACAGAAATGGATGAAACCCAGAGAGATATTACTTCTGAGAAGATTGTAGACCCCAAGTGGTAAAAGTGATCTGTCTCAGCTGGAGAAAATAAAGGTCTGGCACCCAGTGTGCCCTGTGGGGCTCTCCTCTGATTGGGGTTTCAGTTCTTTTGGCATGGCTTTGTGTCTAGACTTGGTGCCTCACTAACGGAACCTGCCAGCCTCTGGCTGCATAGGAATCATAACCAAAGGCAATGATAATTCAGAAAGTCTGCCAATGGGTCAGAAGAGTATGCATCTTGGGCTCTTGGCACCTCTTTATTGTCTCAGCTACATTTAGGGATTGGAAAATGATAATGTTTCAAATGACACATATTGAACCAGACTGATTTTCACGTTTAAGCCATAATAAAAAAGGACAGAGCGTGGACAATATTTTTTTTAGTATAAAGAGCTAGTCATCATAAGTAGGGACAAAGATTTTTTTTTTCAGAAGCACATTTTAGTTTAGAAGAAAGAGCTTTACATGTTTTGACTTCCTTTCTTGCTTACTTGCTCTCTCCCTTATAAAGTTCCATCAATTTTTAAGTAAGATAGAAATGTTCAGTCTGACTCATTCATTGAGCATGGTGAGAATCAAATGAGTTAATACACATTTAAAGTTATTAGAACAGTACCAGGCAGAGAGTAAATGCTCAGTAAGTATACTGTTGTTATTATTAGCATCATCATTGCAATTACTCACCTGTTCTTCATCCATTTATGCCACCCGCTTTTTATTACCCACCAGGTGTATATATGCTGGTGTTTAGGAGGATATTTTTTAAGTAAAAGGAAACAGTTCTTGCCTTCAAATCTTTTGGAGTTAATAAAGGAATGAGAATAGTATGAGAAAAACTGGAGTGCAGGTGAGCTGTGTTAGATTCCTGGCCTACTTAGGTGTCCAAGCCAAAAGCAATGTAGAAAGTTAAAGATATGCACCAGAACACAGAAGTCACAATCAAATCCTCAAAGGTGCCCGCACAATGGCTAACACATGGTAAATGTTGAATAATGTCAAACAAATATTGTGATCGCCACTCATCTGAGAAGCCTCCTCGAACCTCTATGGTCCCTGAGGCAGAATTAGTGCCTCCCCCCTTCCCCATTGCTCCCCACCATGCTTCTACCTCTATTTCAGCACCTCTGTATCCTACCCCCCATTTCCATTCCTGTTTCCCCCATACAGTTTTGTGCTTTCAAAGACAGAGACCTATTTTCTTCATCTTCATAATCTTCGGGGCCAGGCATGATGCCTGGGATGTGGGAGTCAATAAGTGTGTTTGGGGGTGGGGGATAGGGGAAGAAAACATGCTGGATTTAGTAATGCTGTAAAAAAAATGGGAATTGTCTGAAATGATGTGTTGTTAGTTCCCCAGTTAAGCCCTAGAAAACTCATATTCATTTGAGACATGTTCACAAACCACTCTTAGACTCACGCCTAGGATCCACTTCAAGGTCACCCTGGTAGTTGGCAGGATACAGCTTCTTCCTGTGCTTGAAAATTAAAATTATATTTGTACATTTATAATCTCCTGCAGTGGGTGTGATAAACCAAACAAACCACTACGTGGACTTCAGGGTCAGACAGACCCAAGCCTGCAAAACCAGCATCACTATTACCTCTTGGGGCTCCTGAAGATTAATGAATAATGGATATGCAAGTGCCTCACACTCAGGGAGCCCTGGCTGGATGGCAGGTTTCATTTTCAACAGCCACCTCAGGATCATTGACTGTAATTTCATGATCTCATTTGTGAGTTCTCCCAGAGTTTGTCTGGGCTAGGAAATGTGAAAATTCATGGGGCAGTTCGGGAATCACTTAGGATGTCAGGACTTAAAAATTGGTAAATAAGAGGAAAGGATTGTTTATCCTGCCTTTCCTGTATGAATGGTACCACTGAAGAGCCAAATAATAAGTAAAATTTTCTTTAAGACTATATTAGCTAATTGGTAGAGAAGAAATGATAGAATATCACCAATTTGCAACTCATAATGAAATGATAGGTCCAGGCAATGATCATTAATGGCTGCTAAAATCACCCAAAGAAATATTCTTGAAAAAAAAATTGAACCCAAGTTTGACCAAACCTCTGAGTACAACTGCTAACTTACAGAAAACATTGTCAATTTGGAATTGGCAAAAATCCATACCATAGGAAACTCTGGAGTACAATTATGTTTCTTCCACAAAGAGAAAGAGGAGAAATGCATCCAAAACCTTAGATTAGGGGCACCTGAGTGGCTCAGTCAGTTAAGCAACTGACTCCTGGTTTCCGCTCACGTCATGATCTCATGGGTTGTGAGATCAAGCCCCACACCACCGGGCTCCGTGCTCAGATTGGAATGGGGGTGGCTCTTGAAGATTCTCTCCCTCTGCCTTCTTCCCCCAACCCCGCACACACAAGCACGCCTCCCTCTCTCTAAAATAAATCAATCTTTAAGAAAAACACTTGAGATTAAAAAATGCAAATCAGCCAATCAGAATATGTGGACCTGGTTTGGATCCTGATTTTTAAAGTAATTTTTTAAGAAATACAACTATTATGATGTTTATGAATAATTAGGGAAAAAAAGATCTTCTGACTTACCTTAAACTAACATTTCCCTTTAATCACACACATTTTGCCCTGTTCTACCCATCAGGGGCCCGGGTCAGGAGTTCACGTAACCCACCTACCATTTGTCTAAATATCTAAAAAAAATTCTCTTAGCTGAGGTAATCACCTCCTCCCACACACACACACACACACACAAATCCCAAACCTGGAACTTTGGACAAAAGCATGCAGGCAGGCAGTTTATTTGGGAAGTGATTCCAAGGAAGAGACATGGGGGTCTTAGAAGAGAAAACAAGGCAAGAAGGGAAAGCCACCCCAAGTGTATATTATCAAACTGATCACCACTCTGGGCAACTGGCTTGATCCTTCTAGGGCTTCTCCAAAGAGCCACGTAGAGTACCATTGAATTACCCTTCTGAGGAATAGAAGATGGGAATATTTAGTGCTGATTCCTGAGTTCTGGAAGTCAAAGGTTGCCCAAGGGGGAGTTACCTCTCTAGCACTTCTAGTTTTGTACATGTGTCAGAATGGCATGAGCATCCTAGCATATGTTCTCTGGGGGAAGCAGGGAAGCCCCCAGGAAAGAAGGGGAGCAATCCACAGTGTAGCTGAGGCAAGGTGCTACTGGGTCACTGCACAGGCAACTGGTTGTCATAGCAATAGCTGGACTGAAAGATGGGCAGGAAGGATGTGAGGTAGAGAGCTGGAGATGACTAGTACATTGTCGAATCAAACATGCCCTATCCTCTTGCATTGACAAATCACTTTCGCAACGACTGGAAGACCAGATTCAAATAGAGATTTCTCAGGCCCCTTTGAGTTCAGCCTCAGAATATGGTGGCGTGGGAAGATTTGATCTCTGGTTCCCCATCCATGCCTGCCTCCTTCTTTGCTCAGTCCAGGTCTACCGCAGGTCACAAGGGGTCTTTCACACACACGTGTGGACACCCCACAGCTCTGAGCTCTATCCACCCCTTCCTCCAAACATCTGCTCCTTGTCCATCTACAGCTCTAGGGGAGTGCACACTGATGCCCTTCTCAGGAAAACAGACCTGGTAAGAGACCCAGGCAGGCCCTAGAACCAGTCCAGAGCCCTCGAGCACAGTTTTGGGAGTCTTGGGCACCCAGAGCATAATCTAGAGCAGGGGGCAAATCTGCTTGGCCTCATATTCTGTGGCTGGAAGAGAGTCAGAGTAGAGTCCTTTAAAGCCTGGGGTCCCAGGCAGGGGCCCCTCCTGCTCAGGCCAAAAGGCAATGCCCATTCTTTGCCACCCACTAACTTTACACTATCAGGTTCTGGAGTCATACAGAACTTTGTCAATCCTGGCATAGGCTCTAAGCAACAGAAATTACGTACCTCTTCAGCTTCTTCACTTGTAAAAGGGCAGGAAAGGGGAGGCTATTTGAGGGTTAAAGGAGCAGTATTACACGAACACCTACCCTGTTTCTGGCATACAGTAGCCCTCCATAGCTGGCAGGTCTGTGAGGGCCCAGAAGTGCTGCCTCCATACAATAGCATCTGAGGCCAGGGTTTGTGCAGCTGAGGGGGGCTGAAGGAAGGGACACAGGCTGGAGGCGATGAACTTTCTCTGGTGCAACTTTCCTGGAAATGTATAAAAAAGAATAATTTGATAGATTTTCTGCAGAGTCCTAAAGCTTTTTTAAAACTTGCTCTAGATCCCACTGGACTGTAAGCTCCCTGAGGACAGAGATGCATATCCTTCTCTGTAAAACCCTAGCTCTTTGCGTATTGTCTCACACATAGTAAGTGCTTAATAAAAAAGCACTGGGTGAATGATTTCAAATTGGGCTTATTGCCTTTAATGGAAGACATTTATTTCTTATGTTGGCTCTAAGGTTTCCATAGACATCTCAAACTGGAAACATTCTCTTTCTCAAACCTGCTTCTTCCCCTAGTTCCCTGCCTCAGTGTACAGAACCATCAATGCCCCAGACCAGCAGTCATGCATCATGCTCAGTACTGTCCTCCTCATCACCCTATAACTTATACCTGATTAATTACCATGTCCCAATGGTTATATCCTTTAGTAGTTTTTTAATTTATCTGATTCATTACCACAAACCTAGTTCAGGCAACTATCCTCTCTCTCTTGAGATACTGCAGCATTTAGCTGCTCACCTCACACCAACTCATGTTCCCTGAATATGTCCTCCTCAGTGCAGCCAGAATGGCCTTTACACATTGGACCACATCTCTTCTGGGCTCAGGGTAAAGCCCAAGCTCCTTAACATGGCCTGCAAGACCCTCTGGTATCCATCATCTGCCCTACTAGACTATAAGATCCTTGAAAATGGTCTTTATCTTATATTTCTTTTTGCTCCTGTGATAAGCCAGATACTCACCGTTACATAAATGAGTAAAGTTTTTAGAATCAAAACAATTTTTGATCTCTTGAGAAAAGTATAAAATTTAAACCATAGACTTAAATTATCAAACATCAGAGATGAACCAAAACCTTTGAGCAAACAACTGCCCCTGAGTAAACTCACGGTGGGTTGGCCGTGGTGAGCAGGATGTATGGATGTATCCAGGCTTTGGTGCAGTATTCTAGGCTCCTTGCACTCTCCTTCCTTTGGATATGGAATTAATTTAGTCTTGGAGTGAGTCACTGGACTATTTCTAGAAATCACCATCTTTCTCTAGAGTGGTCTCTACTGACATCTGACATACTCAAGCCATGTGACTGCTCGAGAGAGCCTGTGTTTGTCTGTTTAAGAGAAACTGTCCTCAGGGATTCATCTTCTGCCTGGAAGGTTTTGATCAAGGATGAGGGAACTGGCCAATCTTTGTGTTCATCACACCAGCCCTGTGCTCACATCAACTTTCTTTTCTCATCAGTCAGAGGGGCATCTTCCAATGTTTGCTGAAGGTAGAGTATTCACGGTCTGATTTCTAGCACCAGGATCATGCCATCAACAGGTTTTACCTATTTCTTTGCTTGAACAAGATGCTTAACATCTCTGAATCTCAATTCAGTCATCTTTAAGTGGGGGTAAAAATTGTAAATATCTGATGAGGTTATTATGAGGATTAAATGAGATGCAGTGTGTTTTGAGTATAATATCACATTGTAAAGGTTTTATGAATGTCAAGTATTGTTTGTTTTTTTAATGTTTCGATTTAAAATGGGATTTGGGGGAGCTACTAAAACATGTGAAAAACTATAAGATAAAAATAAGTAAATGAGAAAACCAGAGTCAAGAGGAACATCACATCATTCCACAGAATCATGAGGATTTTAGCTTTCTTATATCAGATACCAACTTGGCCAATCATTCATTCATTGGCTGGATCATCATTTAACTTTGAGCAGCTCTTCAGTATGGAGTGAAAGACCTTGCTTGTGTTTCAGTCTGGGAAGAAGAACCCAAAGATACCCAACTAAAACACGAGAGGGAGACAAACTATAAGAGACTCTTAATCTCAGGAAAAAACTGAGGGTTGCTGGAGTGGAGGGGGCTGGGAGGGATGGGGTGGCTAGGTGATGGACATTGGGGAGGGTATGTGCTATGGTGAGCGCTGTGAATTGTGTAAGACTGTTGAATCACAGACCTGTACCCCTGAAACAAATAATACATTATATGTTAATATATATATATATATATATATATATATAAATCTATAAAATGGGGATAATAGCATCTGCCCCATAGGGATGCTGTGAGGATTAAATGATCTTTGTAAAATGCTTAGAATGATGCCTGGCACATAGTATTTACTCAATAAAAGTTACCTATTTATTAAAAAAACAAAACAAAACAGTGTATCTGGAACTATGGGAGAAATGGAAAAGGATATGTGTGCCAGGGCGTGCCTGGGGAAATAGCCCTTACCTACAATGAGCTGGGTTTGCAGCTGCTTCCCCATCCTGATGTGATCTGCTTTGTGTTCACATTTCAGCAACCACCCTGGGGCTGAACGTGACAAAGCAAGAAGATGGCCGAGATTAACACCCAGATCTCCCACCCTGCGGTAAGAACCATGGACAGAGATCTTGACCACGTTGAAAACGGCCTCAGCAGGTAAGATGGGCTTTCCATTTTATGCCCATAAAATGAGTTGTTCCCATAGCTGATCTAGACTGTGGGGTAAAGAATGGCTTAGCCTGTGGCCAACCACAGGTTGGAGGGTGCTGGCTATTCACAGAGCTCCTTCTGACTTCACTTATTTCATCTCACTTAAGCCTCACAACCCACTGAAGTAGTTTCTATTCTCATTTTAGAGAGGTGGAAAATGAGGCTCAAAACGTTATGTAACTTCTAAAAGGTAACAAAATGAAGATTCAAATACAGCAAATTAAATTAAGTTTACTGTAAAAACTTCTCCAAACTGCCATACTTTCCTGGGTACACATCAGACATTTATTGGACTACAGAGTCCAATATATGCACCAGCCATTGTCCTGGGCTCTAGGGATGTAGTACGAATCAGATGCTCAGTCCCTTGCTTCCAGTGGAAGGTTAGGATTCACACTGTGCTCATGGTCTGCAAAGAGTGGGCTGTGCCTTGCCAGTGAAGCCAACTGCCCCATCAATGACATCCCCACACAGGCAGCCATAAGGAAATCTGGGCCTTGAGTTCTACTTCTAGCCCTGTTCATAGCTTACTAGTAGACTGGGGAAAAGCCACTTAATCTCCCATGCCTTTCTTCAACTGCAAAATGGAGCAGCATCTTTTCCAAGCTCCTGGCACAATGGTGAGGAAGTGGGAGCGTGCCTATTTGGTGCAAATGGACTTACATTTTTATGTTTCTTAAATTCTCAATGAGTTGATTGAATTGAACCATGAGAAACTTTATTTCCACTGAAAACTTCTCCCTCCCATGATAATGGCATATTATCCAATGACCATAAACTGCTATGACAGTCCCTCAGTGCTCACATCCCTGGTATTGGGCCCTCATCCACCATTTATCCTCAGTTATTAGTGTATATCACATCTTCTTTCAGATGCACATTTGGTTTTTTCTGTCCAGATTCTTGGTCCCACTTCTTAGCTAACTCAGCTCATGAGCGATGGATGACAATTTCCAAAGAGATTGAGTCCTTGTAACTACAAATTTATGTAGCCCTAGGACCCCACCTTTGGGGATTTCAGGCAAAGAGAGGAATATCTCAAAGCATTCCAACAGATATTTATTGCCTCCAACCATTTTAACTATGGTGCTGGAGCCCCAGGAATTTTTGATATGATTCAGGGCCGTCAGAAATTCTCATTCTACTCAAATTTTTCCCTCCCAACTGGCTTACTGTCAATACCACTGTCCCACCACTGGGGACTTATTCCTTTAGGTTAAGTCATTGCCCCTAATTTAAAAGAAAAAAAAAGAACACTCTTAGGACAGATATCTGCTATTAAAACTTTTGTATGCATGAATAGCTTCTTTTTCACATCTGTGCTAATAAACCTCTTGGGGCAGGGTGTTCAAAGAAGATTGGGGTGGAGGGGAGAACAGGTCCAAGCATGGGGCACAGCAGTAAAGTGAAGCTCCCTGGGCAACATCGGGCTCCTGGGACCTTGGGCCCAATGGGAGAAGGACAGAAGCTGTTAGAATCAAGAATTTGAAGCAAAATGGACCTTTCCCCCATTGCTCCCTTTTGTCTTGAGTGGGACATCATCAGAGCCTCTCATGGACCTTTCAGACTCCCTGGGGCTAAGAACAACAGGGTCTTAATCTGGCTCTTTACAGTTAGATACTCATGAAAAGGAAGGCCCAGTTGGTGGACTGGGGCTCCTGCCCAGAATGCCTGCTTGACCAGACACCACCATGGTCCATCTCTGCCTGATTTATCCTGGCTATGCCTCAGCCAGTGGCCTACAAGCCCAGCCTGAGGCATGGGCTGTTCAAGAGAGCTCACTGGGTCTCCTGGAAGATGACCTTTGCAAAATAAACTGCTAGCTCAATTTAAGCCACGTGGACCCCAGCGATGGGCCTCTGGCTTCCAAGAGACTCTGGGGGCTCGCGCTGGGTTTATGCACACTCGGAGGGTCGGTCAGCCACAAAGTTAGGGGCTCTGAATTGATGCCCTTTGACAATGCTATTTACCATCTTCATGGATGGGAAGAAGCCCTCCTACCCCCCATCTCCTGACCAGCATGATGACTAACAGGCTCGGGGTCAGGCTGGCTGGGTTTGAACATTGGCTCTGCAACTGACCAGCTCTGAAAAGTTGTGCAACTGCTCCAGACTGCACTTTTCTCCTCTGCACAGTGGACTAGTACTGACCTCAGAAGGCTGTAGTGAGGTTAAAACAGGTGAATGCTCTCAGCACCGTCCCTGCTGTGTAGAAAGTGTTCAGTCAGTGCTCACTGTCAGTCTTGGGAATGAGTCTCCCTCCTGTGTGCCTTCCCTGGCGTCCCAGGCTGGAAGCCTTCTCCTCCTCTGACCTCACATAGCTCCAACTGTCCTGACATCTGGATCTGGCCATTTCCTGCCTGTAACCAAGTCATGCTTTCTCAGCCTGACCACTAGTCTGGTCTCATTGAGCCTCACTTGCGGCCTTGCCCAACCACTCTCCTGGTAAAAGCTTGTTGACAGATTAATATAGAATCCCATGGAGACACTATGGAGATTTCAAAAAGAGAGAGAAAAAGAATGCTTCCTTCATGAGACAGATGTTTGCTTTATCTTATGGAGGCAGGACTGGGTTAACAGATGGAAGTTTCTAGAATGGGTTCCTTGGCGTTACTAAGGATTGAGCATGTGTGTTCAGGCTGGGGGATGGAACAGCCTTGGGCCAGAGGCCAGGTCCACGCCCCTCCTCTGCTTCCCAGCACAGTCCAAAATCTGTCTAAATACAGACTAGTTTTCCCTATAAGATTCATTTGAACAGGGACTCTGGCTTGTACACACAAAATTTTTAAAGTTTCAAATCACTGTTTTAGGGGACGAAATCGTGTTTGAATAAACCATAGATCCTTTCTTTAAAATTCAAATCCTTTTAGGGGCACCTGGCTGGCTCAGTTGGTAGAGCATGTGACTCTTGATCTCAGGGTCATGAGTTCGAGCCCCATTTTGTGTATAGAGATTACTTAAACTTTTAAAAAATAATAAAAAACAAAATTAAAATCCTTTTAGAAAGCATATGGGAGAAGTAATTATGAGGGTTTTTCCTTACATATTAATAATTCTTTGTCCTCAATGATATCAAGAAACTGTGCTAGTAGGAACCTGTGTGTCACTGTGATCTTTGCTGAATGGCCCCAGGAAGGAGGAGATATCATGTCCGCATCCCCTGAGACATCCCTGTCCCAAAATCTTTCACCAAATTAGAGAGCCAGGTTTCTGTTTCTCCTTTTTTAAATCATTGGGATCACTTTCCTGGTGACAAACCATAAGGAAAGATGAAAACATTGCAGGAAGGAGCTCTGTGAAATGAAAACATTTCATTTGAACATGTTTTGTTCATTTGAACAAAAAAGTCAAAACGCTGGAAATACCAGAAATAAAACTGTCTCTAATTTTTTTTTCTATTTAGATCTGTTTAGTTGACTTGATTATTTAAGAGCAGTCTGGCATATTTGAAAAGATAATGCAGTAGGAAAAGACTTCAGAATCTGCAACAGAGAATTACCGTGAGGACCGAGGGCACCTCAAATCTCAGATCAATCTCTCGGTGTAGCTATTTTAGGCGAGCTTTGGGGCACCGGGGTTTGTGTCCTACCGAAGAGAAGCCTTCTTCATCCTGCTCTCTGAGCAGAGCCCAAAGCAATTATCACCAAAGAACACCATTTTCAGCCTGCTTCCCCAGGACCGAAGACAAAAATGCACTCACATTAGTTCCCTGGTCACATGTGGCCAATGGCAGTGCCTGTGGGTCAGTCAAGTTCCTCAGGGCTGGAGAGGAGGAAAATAAAACAAGGTATGATCATCGCACCCTTGCTCTCAAAGGTTTTGTTTACTCTTATGTCTCCAAAGTCACCAGAGAAAGACGCCAGGTTTTCCGCAAAGTGCAAAGCTGACGACAAGTTGCCATTCTGATGAGCACCCCTGTCTCTTCCCAGGGACAGGGGAAACGTTTACCTCACAGACACGAAGTTCCTCTTTATAAGAAAACTTAGAAGATGAGCATCACAAGTTGAAAATTCCCTTCTCCTGCGAAAACAGCCACATCATTGTGTTGTGCCGGCTGCTCTTTTTCTTGCCAATCGCCAACTTCACCAAGCTCCTTCCTGCAAAGCCATCATCACACTGCCTACAGTCGGCGTCCACAAATGGGAGGGCAGCTTCGGGGTTGTTCTTGTCCCAGACCCCTCCGCCTGCTCCCAGCAGGATGGAGCCTGGCCCCCCATCTCTCCTGCCTCTGTATTTCTCTGGCAGGTTCTGGATCCCCATTCTTCCATTGGTTGCCAGAAGTGGCTCCCTTTTTCTCAATACCTGTGGGTCCTCAGGGACTCAAAGTGTCACCTCAGACATCTGGCTCTTCTCTCTTCCCATCTCCTCTTCCACCTGCTGGGTAAAATCAGTTTCTCTGAGGAATAACTAATTGGGTTGACTAAATACCCCCACTCATTGAACGAGGGTAGAGACTTGGGAGCTAGAAGACATCAGAGAACTTCAAGCATCAAAAAAACAAGTGAGAGAAGAAAAGGCCCGCTTGGGTCCCTTGAACTTACTTCCTAGAAGGCTTTCCCTATTCTTCACAGTGAAATGTGCCTTTTCTGGACTTGGCTGTTTGAGCAATACTTAAGTCGATACTAAATCACCAATTTTTCCTTTAGTTCCTTTTTGCAGACTATAAAACTTCAGGGAGGGTAAGTGACCAGCCCACAGAACACCCAACTAATAGTTAGGTGTTAGGATAGGGATTTGAACCCAGGCCTCCTGGCTCCCCACTTTGCCCCCGCCCTTTGAGCGAGTGTCCCAGACCCAGCCCCCACATGGGAGCCCTCGCTGCTGCCAGGAGCAGGCCTGCTTTGGAGTCTGGGGTGGGTTTTGCCCTCCTCACATCCTCATCAGCTCTGATGTCATTGATTCTTTTGCTTTTAATGCAAATAAATCTGTTCTCAGGATGTGTCCTCACGTAATTAACAGAAAGCAGACTGGGCAGAAATGCTGGGCCAGCTTCTTGGTGCCCAGAGCTCCCTGAGGAACTGCTGGTGGGGACCGAACACCTTCACCCTTGGGATTGCCTCTGGATCTTCCGGGCACACATGCTGTGATGGAGCTGCAGCCCAGCTGTTGGTTGTTGCACCCCTAACCCCACCACACACGAGCTGCTAGGATCCAGGGACTAGAGATATGGACTCACTCACTTTCATCCCACTCTCCCTCCTCTAGGAACTGCCCAGGTTGCCTTGGAATGCACATTCTATCCTCATAGTATACAGATTATTAGAAGGGCTAGGGGATCAGAGCTTCCAAACTGCAGCGGGCCCTCTGGCAGGGTTTCCCATGAGTCTAAGGACGAAAAACATGAGTTTTTCCAGAGCCATGTCTCTAGTGGCATACCACAGGGCTCAGTCCTCAGCCATGTCCTGTTAAACTTTTGCTTTAATCAGTGCCGTATGTGAAAAGACAGAGAGCAGCTTCATAGAGTGGAGGAGAGCAGGCTTTTAAAAAAAAAAAAGATTTTATTTATTTATTTGTTTGACAGAGAGAGACACAGCGAGAGAGGGAACATAAGCAGGGGGAGCAGCCTTCCCGCTGAGCAGGGAGCCGGATGTGGGACTCGATCCCAGGACCCTGGGACCATGACCTCAGATGCTTAACGACTGAGCCACCCAGGGGCCCGAGAGCAGGCTTTGACGTGGGATGGAATGACATTCAAATCTCCGCTTTGCCGCTTGGCCGTATGATCTTGGGGAAGTTATTTAACCCCTCTGAACTTCAGTTTTCTCTCTTATGCGGTGGTTATGTGGATTAAATGATAAGATCTATGTGGCTGGCATTTAGTAAACAGTTAATAAATGGCCTATGGTTTGTGTATTGCAT
The DNA here is from genome assembly GCF_003265705.2 of Callorhinus ursinus. Taxonomy (NCBI): domain Eukaryota; kingdom Metazoa; phylum Chordata; class Mammalia; order Carnivora; family Otariidae; genus Callorhinus; species Callorhinus ursinus. The sequence continues at coordinate 78,143,888 of NW_027397072.1, forward strand.
GTGAACCAGATGGAGCTGGGAGGAAAGACTAGCATGGCACCACTGCATACCAAGGGTCCCAAAACATCAAGTGGCTCAGATAAATGGAAAGTCCAAAACTTACTTCCAACAAACCATTTGTACATGCACAAGATAGGACCTTCTGTCTTTTTTTTTTTTAAGAGCCTAAAGCGTAAGCTCTTTTCTTTTTTTAAAAAAAAAATTTATTTATTTATTTGAGAGAGAGAGAATGAGAGATAGAGAGCACGAGAGGGAAGAGGGTCAGAGGGAGAAGCAGACTCCCTGCTGAGCAGGGAGCCCGATGTGGGACTCGATCCCGGGACTCCGGGATCATGACCTGAGCTGAAGGCAGTTGCTTAACCAACTGAGCCACCCAGGCGCCCAGGCGCCCAGGACCTTCTGTCTTAATAGCAGCCCGTGTTATAAGACTGGGTTTTGGCTGATGGTAGTTGGTGATAGGGACACCAAAAGCCCACAAATTCACAAACCTACAATGACCTCTGGCTTGGGGTCCAGTAACAACAGAGTGGTCTCGGTCTCCATGCCCAGCCAGGCAGGAATGCAGGAACCTGCTCACAGGAGCACGACCATGATGGGGAAGAGCCTTGAACCTGATGAGGCGTGGCTGGGTGAGCTGGGGGATTCCAGCCTGCAAAACCAGATGTGGCACAGGTGTGAGAGCTCTCCCTTCGTGTCCCATCTACATGAAGGTGGTCATGGAGAAGATGAAGTGGCCCGCCTCTGTGTGGTTCCAGCACAAAAAAAGAAGTAGCCTTGGTCTGAGGAAGCTGAGGGATGGAAGAGCCCACTACGAAGATGGCCCAGCTGGGCCATGGGACGGTAGTGAGCGCCCTGCGGCTGGAGACGGCAGGGATGTTGTAGAAAGAGAAGTCAGCAGATCTGCAGCTGGGATTCAGGACTCTGCCTTCCAGTCCCTCACTGAGGACAGAGAGCCTTTTCTTGACATTAAGTATTGCTTACTTCCTCAACTGTGTTGCCACCTGGTTAAGAAGGCTGATTAGGTTGGAATGGATCATGTGATGGAGTTAATTTGTCCTGCCTGGGCTCTTCAAGACTCAGAGAATGAAGTGTAAATCCCTAGGGGTCAATGCCTGGATGGCTTTTAATCAAGCTGATCAAATTTTTTAGCCCTAGGAGATTTTAAAAGAGGGAATGAAAGGAAAATATACCCAAACACATTGGTCTTATTCTGGGCAGTTCAACAAACGCCAAGGCTCTACTGATGTGACTGGTGCTCATATCGAGCCGTGGGCATCTGTCTTATTTGCGCTCATGCTCTTCGCCCTGAATTGCACAGGCGAGGTCACTTGCCCAGCCCCGCACTGCAGGGGACAGACGTTAGGGTTTGCCAAAAGGGCATAGTGGAAATGAATTTTCATGCGAAATCGCTGTACAAATGCACGTGGAGGGCTAGGCCAATTCCATACGATATTCTAGGACACCCCTCTTAACCAAATACCAAATGGGCTCCTGGGAAGGCTGCCAGTCGAGCACACAAATACCTGCCCAGGTAGTATGACTGTGGTGTACCTACAGTCTGGCCTTAGCAGATAGGATTTCAGAATGCAGAATGGTGTTTGAACCAGAATTCTTGTTCTGGGATCACTGTGCCGAAACAGCTGCTGTGGTTCCTGAAGGTGGACCCTGGGACACCCCCGCCCGGCGCTTGGATGAGGACCGTGTGCTGCTGGCCTGCACCCTTAAGTCCATGGGCAGTGGCTGGACAAGATACCTTCCGGGGTCAGGCTTGCTGTAAAAGAAAGGCCATGTTTATCTTAAAAGCTGGGATCTGCTGGATCTTGCTGGAGCATGGACTGACAGAGTGAAGACCAGTGCCGGCGGCTTTCCTCATTAAGTAGGACATCTGGCCAGCTCATCCCTGAGTGTGTCCAGGAGGGAATGAGCTTGAAATCAATTTAGCCTGCTGCATATTTGATTTCCTAGGGTCCACTCGCCGAGCAAGGAGACTTCATCAGAACTGCAGCAGGAGATCACCATGGAGACCAGAGGACTGGCAGAGTCCAGGCGAAGCTCCTACACCAGCCAGGGGCCTGCTAGGTAACCGATCAGGCTCTGCGCTCTCCTTGGGAAGAGGGAGACCAAGGCAGGAGGAAGGTAGATGAGTCTCAGGAAGAAATGGGGGGAGGGCGTAGGGGACGGTGGTGGAGGCGGAGTTGAAGATTTGGAGAAGAGCAGTCAGAAATCTATCCCTGAGTACTATCCTCTCAGGTCAAGTGTTCTGAGCTGAGAAAAACCTAAGAAAAACTGCTGTTATCTGGAATTGCTTTCATATAAAGTGATATTGAGGTACTTGCTCAAGTCTGGAAGAATTTAGAAAAAAGCCAACCAGGAAGGGTTCCAAAAAGAATTGAGAAACAAGACCAGCCAGCCGCAGGAGAGCACTGGTGGATTTCGTGGTGTGCAGATGGCCCTAGGGACACTGTCGTGATAGCCTCTGGCAGGCCCTCTCGGGTGCATAACTCACGTCCTTGCAAAAGGATTTGAAAGATTACCCAGGTTCTGAGCTGATGACATCTGCACTTGGCTTCGAGAGCGGTGCCACCTTGAAGAAGTCATCTTACCTTTCCAGATCTCATCTGGAGACGCATCGAACAACGTGAGGCCGGCATCAGAGCCAAGTGTTGACTCATGACAGGTGCTCAACAAACGTGGGGCTTGTTATTTCCTTCCACCATTTTTTTTTTAACCAATGCTGTAGTTTTATATAGACATGTGTTCTGAAGTTTTTGCTTAAGATTATTACAAAAATCAATTCCTCTAGTTATTCTTCATATTTTTCATTGCAGAGGAATATTTGTTTCACTAGCCCCTTGTAGCTGGGCATTTCCATGATTTCCGGTGTTTTTGTCTTACTAATGAAATGCTGTCTTAGGGCTCACTGACCCCAAGGAAGAGGACACCTTCACACCAGCCCACATTGAAAGGCCTGGGGGAGGGCCGAGGCAGGAGGCTGGTACAAGCTCAGACAGACGGCCTCAAGGAAAGGGAGCTAACAGGGCTCATGAGAGGGAGCAGGGGAGGCACCTGCCCTCTCCCTCTCATTTTCTCCTGGCATGTCATGATCTTTGTGATTTTTTTTTTCCCCTGCATGTCTCCTCTGTTTCTGGCTTTCTCTGTTCACACATCAGCAGGCACAGGCTGAAAATGCCCTTTGCTATACGATCTTGAGTGGAAACACCCAACCCCATCTTGGAGTGGTTTTTAGTTCAGAGGCTTGAGTGACTCTCTGTGGGTGTCTTGTCCATTCCTGGGCCTGTTGGCTGAAGCTGGAGTGGGGAGCGTGACCTTGCTTCCAGCCCCTCAGCAGCGGGAGGGTGGGGGCGAGGAGTGTCCAGAGCAGAGATGCTGGGCTGGACAGGCACCTCCACGTCTGTCTGCAGCATCGGCTGTCAACATCTCTGTGCATGGAATGTCTTCTTGCTTTAACTTACTCTCTTAGGCAAAGTTCCCAAGTGTGTGATTAGGGCCAAGGCACACGACAGCTCATGATCTCGTTCTAGACTGCTCAGAACTTATTTGATTGAGAACAGTGGCATGCACCGTAGGTGCCAAGTCAGGACAACCGGATACCAAGAAGCAGAGGTCAGGCTCTCTTCTCATTCCCCTCTGGAAGAGACAGGGAAGGCAGGAGGCAGGGCTGAGGGAAGGCTTCTCATGGAAAGCTGGAGCTAAGATGGGCTCTCGGGACATGGGCTGACCGGTCTCAGGTGCTTGCGGCCCCGGCAGGGTCTGGCTCCAGGAGACAGGTCAGCACAACTTTCCAAGGAACTTGTGTACAAGCCTGGGGAGGAAAAAAGAGTGTATATAACAAACAATAAGACAAGGGTTAGGAAAATAATCTAAGTTGTATCTGGGCACTTGTTCCTTTAAACTTGTTCTAAATTTTATCACCATTTGCAGATTGGATTCTTTTCTATTCCTATGCTTACCAGTCATAACAAAGAGCTCTACAAAAGGAATGATAAGCAGAAAAGCTGCTAATGCCCCATTTGAAGGATCATGCCTTTGGCAGAGTCCAAGTGTTAAAAGGACAAAGTTATAATGAAGACAATGCCCTTTATCTAGAAAGCTCTGTCCCAGATGGCAGGTTCTGGAGGAAGGGGGAATAAGGCCCCAGCAGAGAGGAGATGCACACCTGAGCCTAGGGCCCCCAGGACCCATGTCCTACCAGTCATCTCTGCTTCCGCCCCAGCCCTGGAAAAGAGGGCTTTCAATCTCCTTCCTCTCTGCACTGGCTGCCCATCCATGTCCTTCCAGGATGTCTCGCCTGATCATCTCACTGCGAGCCTGGACTACCAGGCACTTACACCATGAGGCCCAGAGAACGGACTCCTTCCTGGAGCGTTTCCGTGGAGCTGAGCTCAAGGAGGTGTCCAGCCGAGAAAGCAATGCCCAGTCAAATGTGGGCGGCCAGGAGCCACCAGACAGAGGAAGAAGGTAAGGAACCAAAGGGATGAGCCACCCACACCAGGCGGGGGTGGGGCAGGAAGCACTGCTTTGCTCCTGCAGCTTAGATCCACTATGTGGGTGGCCTGGAGCACCAGCCTCATGACCTTGAGGAAGGTGTCTGGGATGGGGGAGTACTGCATGCTCTAACAGTCACCGCCCCGAGTGCAAGAAGGATTGCAGGAGAGGAAACCCTCTAACCAGAGTCCCCAGCCTCCTTTGACCCTGCACAGAGTTTCCATCAGCGCCCCCTGGAATTGGTGCTCTCAAATGCATCTGGGGATGCTGGCCTCACCCATCTGTCTCCATCAAAGGACCCTCATCCTAGATTGCACTGTGACCCACCTTACTAAAAACCAGGGACTTTAATTGATAAGCCTTGGGAGTACCTAAGTGGTACCCATAATTTTATGCATAGGTTTACATACAATCTTCTGGGAGGAAGGTCTGAAGGTTGGTCAGAATGTTCAAGAGGAGCCATCCATATCCCAGATCAGGATAGGAACTATGGGAGTGGGGAGTGTAGGTGGGGTAGGGTGGGGCGTGGGGAGAGTGTTAGCTTTTTGGTAGGAGAAGGGTCTGCAGAACAAGGGCTCTGAGCATCTTCATGCATGGCCCACCACCTGACTGGGGGCTGTGGCTGGTGCAGACATTTGAGGGAAATCTGCAGGTGCTGACTTACTGACCCCCCCACACACACACACATCCCATACACAGAGCTGCTGCCTCACCTCCTCTCTTGTTCTTGGGAAGTCTCCCCAGCCTGTGGTCAGCAGGGAGACCACTGGGCCACCACAGGTTGAATCCAGTGACACTGAGCGACAGAAGTCTCTTTAGGACCCTCTAGGCAGTCAGAGAGGAAGAGAGGTAAGGTATGGAGGGGGAAGCTGATCACCTCTGAGCCTCTCAACAGGAAGCCTCTTGCTCAGAATCTGCTTTCTGAAAAAGGGGGCTTAGAAAGATCTTTTGGCTGAATTCTCTAAGGCCAAGATTTATAAGATGTAAAGGTGAAAACAAGCATGGTTGTTGCAGAGCAGGTGGTCCTTATATAATTGCTAGAGAAAATCCTTCGTGTTTTTGTGTCAAATGAGCAGAAGAAGGGCTCAGGTGTGAGTGGCTCAAACAGGCATCCAAGGGCCCCTGGGGAGGGAAGGTCATGCAGCCTCAGAGGAAGCAGGATGGATCTTCCGGGTGCTTCCATTTTGCTTCCATGTTTGTATGTTTGTGTTGTAGGCTTATTGTAGATTATGCAGTAGATTGCAAAATATACAAGCATATTTAAGATAAAATATGAGAGTTCAAGGAAATTTCTTGCTAGCAACCACTCTAGGAGAGGAACATTTAGTCTCCCTGCTGGGAAAGGCATGGGAATTGCTGGCTGAGATGCAAAGGCCTGGCATTTTTGGGCTCACGTTTTCACCTGGGCTTGGACCACAAAACCTCAGGCTTTCTGGGCTTGGGAAGGGACCGCGGAGGGCCTGGGTGCTGGTGGGGACATGTGCAGGGCCATCCCAGGTTCCCAGGGCCAGGCATCCTAGACCGAGAGGGGGCTCCGTGACTATAAGGCCTGTGTGCTGTTGGCTGCTGAGCCAGAAAGGAAGGAGGGATGGCAGATAAGGAAGAAGAGAAGACAGAGGAGGAGGAGGGGAGAGAGGTTTGCTACCGAGCCAGCCAGATTGCTTCAGTTCCTGGTGGGCAAGCAAAGACTTCTTTGCTAACATGATCAAATTATCTTCTCTACAAACTTAGCCTAATGAAGATGAACATTGGCTTCTTTGTCCATTTCCCAGTGTGACCAGATGAGCAGAGGGTTGAGCTAGGACCTCATCAGGGTCAGGTCCCAACTCTACCTCAGAGGCCTGGTCACTCACCTGAGGGTTCAGAGTGGGTAGGTGTATGCGATGGTGCAGGATGGTGGCTGATCAATCAGGGAGGCTTCCTGAGGGAGGAAGACTTGGGATTTTCCAGGCGAATCCCATTGGCAAAGCAGAATGTATGCAAAGACAGGTCTTGGTCATTCTGTTGGTTTGGCCTTCAGAGACCCCAGACACAGAGATGTGGTAAACACAGGCCATTATATCGCAGGGAGCTACACTTTCTTTCCCAATTTCACAGGGGTTGGGAAATTCCTCGGGGCACTTTGTGATGATCAGAACCTCTCCCAAGACAGTTAGAGCCACATCCTGGATGGTGAGAAGGAGGGAGACTTGAGCAGGGGTGAGCAGAAGTACCGGAATGGCATTTGGCTCGATGTTTAACATCATAGAAGAGAAGAGGCTCCCTGAGAGCCAGGCAGGAGTATCACCAGCCAGCGGCTTTGGTCCTGGCTGTCCTCTGTGAATGGTCTGCAGTGACGATAGACAGGCAGCTTGAGGCCACGCTGGCTTTCTTAAACTAGCTGTGTCAACAACACATGTATTAGCAACCGAGTCCTAGGAGGTAATGCCTTTTCCTAGAGAACACCAAGAAGGAGGACTGCTCAATTCAGCTTTATTTTTTTTTTTTTAAAGATGTTGTTTATTTCATAGAAGAGAGACACCGAGAGCAGGAACACAAGCAGTGGGAGTGAGAGAGGGAGAAGCAGGCCTCCCGCCGAGCAGGGAGCCTGATGCGGGGCTCGATCCGAGGACACTGGGATCATGACCTGAGCTGAAGGCAGACGCTTAACGACTGAGCCACCCAGGCGCCAGCGATTCAGCTTTAAATAAACGTGCAGTTGGGTGCGCAACCAGCCTCCACTCTCTACCCAGTTCTTAAAGAGACCAGGGTGGCAGGCTTGGAAGTGTTAAGATTAATGTGGGGACAAGGGCCCAGGGCAAGATAGACTCAAAACTAGGACAGTTCTGTCCACGTGGGGTCTACTTTTCGCCCTGCAAATCAAGTCAGATGCAGCTGCTGTGATTGCATTTTCAAGGTGGGGGGAGGGCGCCTTCTGAGAGCCCTGCCCGCGCAGATGAGGGGAGCAGGTTGCTGCGGCTGCTGAAGGTGCTCAGCCGCTTCATCTGAGTGCACCCCCGATGGCAGGTGCAACTCGGCTTCATGTCTGTGCTCCTCGTAGCTCCTGGCACACTGCCCGGCACATGGTTTAAACTGAATGAAATTGAGTGGAACGCGAGGCCAGGATTGGGTGGGATTCACATAGCAACTCTAGTTTATTCAGAAGACTCAGGTTAGCCAAAAGTTCATCCTCTCTTCCCACAAGGCTTTACTACAGCTAACCAGTCACAAAAAAGTGTTTGTTCTGGATGCTTCAAGCTGTGTGGAAAGGCCCAGGGCACAGGGGTAGGGTGCCCGGATAACCACCTAGGGCGAATGATCCCCAGCAGTTGGAACTGAGCTCCGATTCCCATGCTGCATTCTGTTTACTTCCCTGCAGTGGCTGGCCCCTGGCCAGAAACAACACCAACACCTGCAACAACTCAGAGGAGTGAGTACCTCTGCTCCCCAGCAGAGTCCCCTTGCTTTCCCTGGTCCCACCGGCCACCTTCCTTCCCGTAGATGCCCCGGCTCCACCTCCCTGCTCAAACACGTCTGCTTCCCGGGACACCGCTAGACTAGAATCCCGTTCCTTTCATCCAAATACCATCCCTGTGGACAAATGGGGAAGGGACCTGGTCCGTATGACTTCTTGGAGCAAGCCATGTTCTCTCTTCCCCTCATTTTTCTCATCTATAATGCAAAGGGGTTGAATTGCATAAATGTCTTAAGTCTTGACATCTTCTATCGCTACGTATTTGAGGGTGCAAACTCTGAGTTCCTTTACAGAGCTGTGCATATTCTCCTTCATGATGAGAATGCATTTTCCTTTCTACAACCTCAAGCTCCAGGGGGTCCCAGTGAAATGCCCTACCCTAAGGCCAATCCAGGCCAATTTGGAGCGTGTGATCAGGACAGTGGGAAGAGGAAAATTAAATATTTCCAGAGACTAGCCTCTTGAAATGGTGACCTGCTGTAATTACTTTTTATCACCAGATGTTGAGCTGGCAGATCAGTTTGAGGTATGATTCTGGCAAGTGCCACTCAAGCGTCCAGGGAGGGTGTGTGCATGTGTGTGATCTTACACGTGTGTTAGCATGTGTGTGTGTGTGTGCGCGCGCGCGCGCACCATTCTCCAGCCTTCTTTATGGAGTACCATGGGGGTAGGCACGGGAGGAAGTCTCAGTTGGAGCTTAGGGAAAAAACCATCAATAATCAGCAAGAAATCTGAATTTCCTGACTTCCATTTGAAAGAGAAATGTGCCAAGACTTTTTCTTATTTCCCTTTGTTCCTTGGAAAGAAGTTTTTCCCATTTTCCTCCATGAAACTTAGTTGCATTTTGCTTGCATAAATATCGATATCCAATCCCGAGACTCAAATGCCAGCAGTCAAGATAAATGAAATTATTTAATCTGCAAAACAGCAGCTATTGTGATATGTGCTTGATCTAAGCCAAGCTTGATATTAAACACCCTTGAAACCCTGGTGTTGGGTCCTGCAATCTGAGAAAGGCTCAGGGCACTGGAAAGCATGGACAGAGGTCCTGCTGGTCTCTAGCCTTCCCTGTTCTGGGGCTGGGATGTAGACGAGGATGGAGGGGGATAGTGTTGGCTGCATCAGGCTCTTACACATCTTTTCAGACGGGTTCGAATCCTGGATCCACACTGCAGTCCAGGGATCAAGGGACAAAATTGGGGACTGTCCCAAAATGTGACCATCTGGGCACAGAGTTACAGAAATAACTCTTACGGACATCCTTCCCCATTCTTCCACCACGTTTCTGGCATTTTCACTTCGTCTTAATGGGTCCTGAATCATTTTTCTCTCTCCCGGAGCAAACCGCTCCCAGCCCAAACTGGCGTTGTTTTGCGGCTCTGTATAGGTCTTTCAGGGCAGTGCTGGGTGGATTCAGAGATGCAGTTGGATGGCGCTGCGTCTTTCATAGGCCCACAGCAGGTTGATAACTAGGGAAAAGGCCAAGGCCTGTAACCCCCAGCCACACATCCTGGCCTGGTGTAATTAAACTCCCAGCCGGTCTAAGCTTGCCTGATAAGCTTGTGGGCAGCGCCCTCTGCTGGTGCCTTGACATTAAGACCAGTGGCGGTAAACCCTTCAAGGGACAATGCATAGTTGAGTCAAGAGGCCGGAAGATGGGTGACTGTCTTTGCTCTTCTCATTTAATAAGTTTAATACTTTTTTATTTTTATTCGATTTATTTATGCACTCACTTTCAAAAACTTGGAAAACAGAAAAGCACCCATGAGCATATACCCTTAAAAAATATACTTCGTTTTAGTAGTGGAATCCCATTATCGGAGATAACCCCTCTTAACATGTTGGGAAATAGCCCTCCAAGTTTTTCTATATATACTGAATAGATAGATAGATGATAGATAGATAGATACATACATACATAGAAAGAATGAATATATTATATAAAAATATATAATGTATATACTGGTATATACTATATTATAATTATTATATATCCTATATAATAATTATTTTTATTATTATAATTACACATAATTACATATATGATATATAGATATATATTGCGATCAATATATATCATCTCTCTCTATATGTACTTTCAATACATATATGCTGGTTAGGTGCATTTGTATCCCAATTCAGCCACAAAGAGCTTTGTGACCTTGGTCAAGTTACCTGACCTCTCTGTGCATGTTTCCTGACTTGTAAAATAGGGTTTGTGTTAATGTCTTACTTGCAGGGTTGTGTGAAGACTAAATATGTGAGTACATGTACAATGATTAGAACAGTACCTGGTCCATAGTAAGTGCCCAATAAATACTGACTAGCGAGGTAAGCAGAACAATTTCAGTACCGCCTCCCTAAAGATGGCTACATCCTAATCTCTGGAACCTGTGGAGAGATTACCTTATATGGCAAAGGGAACTTTGTAAGTGTGATTAAATTTGAAGACCTTGGAGATTATCCTGGATTACCAAGCAAGCCCAGTGTAATCACATGAGTCCTTAAAAGCAGAAAGGGGAGAAGAAGAGTGGGTCTGTGAGATGAGATGGAAGGAGGAACAAGAGGGATTTTCAGTGTGAGAAGGACCCAACCCGCAACTGCTGGCTTTGAAGAAGGAGAAAGGGGGACACCAGGCAAGGCATACAGCAGCCTCACAAAGCTGGGAATAGCCCCCTCCATTTTCAGCAGCAAGAACACAGGGACTTTGGTCCTACAGCTTCAAGGAATGGAACGCACTGCCAATAACCCCAGTGAGCAGGAAACAGATTCTCCCCCAGGGCCTCCAGAAAGAAACACAGCTTGCCCGCCCCTTGATTTTTGTCCCATCAGACTTGTACCAGACTTCTGATCTACAGAACTATAAGATAACACACATGGCTTGTTTTAAGCCTCTATGTTCTTGGTGATTTGTTATGGCAGCGGTAGAAAACTAGTAATGCAAGCTTTTGATACCAGGAGGGGGCTACTGCTGAAACAAATACCAAACAGTGCAGGAGTGGCTTCGGAGAAGACTCCAGAAGAATTCTGAGGAGCATAACAAAAACAAAACAAAACAAAACAAAAAAACCTAGACTGGTTGAATAGGTTGGTGGTAGAAATATGGACATTAAAGACTCTGCTGATGAGGACTCAGAAGCAACCTTGTTGCTGGAATGACTGTAAACAGACTATTAGTAGGGACCCGGGGCTTTAAGGATGCTGCTGGTGAGGACTCGCAAAAAACTGAGGGGCAGGCTATTGGAAACTGGAGAAAGGGGAATTATTGCCTCATGGTGGCAGAAAGCTTAGTGCAATTATGTCCTGCAGGAAGGGTGGAAAGCAGAACTTGTAGGCAATGAGCTTGAATATTTACTGGGTATTTCCAACCAAAGGTGTTGAAGGTCCAGCCTGGTATCTTCTTGCTGCTTATGGTAAAACCCAAGAGGAGAGAGATACGTTGAGGGAAGAACGGTGAACAAGAAGGAAACAGGGGGCCTGGGTGGCTCAGTTGGTTAAGCGACTGCCTTCGGCTCAGGTCATGATCCTGGAGTCCCGGGATCGAGTCCCATATTGGGCTCCCTGCTCAGCAGGGAGTCTGCTTCTCCCTCTGACCCTCTTCCCTCTCGTGCTCTCTATCTCTCATTCTCTCTCTCTCAAATAAATAAATAAAATCTTTTAAAAAAAAGAAGGAAACAGGACTTCACGAATTTGGAAATCCTCAGCCTACTCACATGGAAAAGATACTAAATTTTAAAAACTGTCAGGAAAGCATGTTTTGAGAAAATGTTGAGGGTGTGGCTGAACAACCTTTTGCTAATACCTCAGAAAGATCCAAAGTTCTGAGTTCAACAAAAGACTCCCTAAAGAGATGAAAGGTGTGACTCATAGCTTCCCTCTGCCATCCCGGCAAAAGCCAAAGATAGAGAAGGGATTTCTCAGACAGATCTGTGGATGAACCACTTGTCTAGCACAGTGAATCCCTCTGATACACATGACCTGGAATGTTCTGGAAGATTTTCTGCCACCTGAAACATGGCCAGCTTGGACCTGAAGGGGCAGAAACAGCATGAAATGGAGGGGGACTGTGGGACTGCTAAATTCTAGATGCAGGAAACAAGTTGATTAGAATATTCAGCTACAAACAGACAGGTGCTCCCTTTAAGGAGGAAGAAAGGATAGCTCAGAGGGCAGAGCCTTGAGCCCAGAGGATGGAAGCATGAAAACCACAGAGGATTATCTCGGGCCTTGAGACAGAATGGCTGTTGCCCTGCTGGATTTCAAAATCGCTTGGGACCAGTCACGCTCTTGTCCTTTGTTCTTCTCCCTTTGTGAACCAGAATATCTATAACTGATATCCTATACTTGCCCTCCCATGGTACCTCTGGAGCAGATGATTTGTTTTAGTTTCACAGGTTCACAAGTAGAGCGACTCACACCCAGAGTCTCACCCATACCTGGTTTAGATGATAAGATTTGGGACTTTTGAGCTGATGAGACTTTTGGACTCTGAATTGATGCTTTAATGGGATGAAACTTTGGGGGGTCTTGGAATGAGGGTGAATGAATTTAGCCCATGGGATGGATGTAAATGTTTGAGGGCCAAGGGACAGACTGGGGTAGGTGGCACAATGGCTCCCCCGAATGTCCATGCCTTAATCCTCACCTCCTATGACTACATTACCTCACACAGCAAAAGGGACTTTGCAGATGTGATTAGATTTCAGGACCCTGAGATGGGGAGATTATCCTGGATTATCAAGGTGGGCCCGGTCTAATCACATGCATCCTTGAAAATGGAGAATCTTTCCAGCTGCCGAGAACCAGAGAGATGGTATCTGGAGAAGGACTCCACCTGCTGTTGCTGGCTTTGACCATAGAAGAAGGATGCCATGAACCAAGGTTGCAACAGCCTCTAAAAGCTGGGAATGCCCTCGGCTTACAGCCAGCAAGAAAAAGAGGATCTTGGTCCTCTATTTGCAAGGAATTAAATTCCACCAACAATCCAAATGAGCAGGAAACAGCTTCTCTCCTGGAATCCTCAGAAAGGATCACAGCCCTGCCCACACCTCAATTCCACTACGGGGAGACCCATACCAGACTTCTGACCTACAGATCTGTGGCTTGGGTTGTTTTAAGCCATAATTGGTGACGGTTTGTTCTGGCAGCAATAGAAAGGTCATGCAGCTATTATTCTGAGCTTTTATTGCAGTCTGCTTTTCACTTGGCAAAATATTAGAAATGTTTTCCTGTGTCATCAAATACTCCTCTGCAACGTCATTTTGAGGGGCCTCATAGAATTCCAGTGTTGACAAATCTCCTCCTGTTGCAGGATTAGATTGCTTATGCTTTTGACTGTTAGAAATAATGGTGGTTGTTACTTTTCCGTATGCATGTTTGCACCCATCCTTGATAACTTCCTTAGGAAGTGCTGTGTAAAACATATTGGTCTTTTTCAATGAGTGTTTAATTAACAGGTGCTTATTCTCAACCGGGGCCTTCCTCCAGGACGCGGAATAGGGGGATCAGAGGAGCCTGTGGATGATTCTGGTGGGTTCCCCGGAGGCAGGCAGGGTCCATTACCTTTCCACTTGGTTTCCTCAACCCTTCCATGAGCAATAAAGCCTGCCTTGCAGACCTCGTGTAACTATTAACAGACAAGGTTTGTAATAGTGCTAACGCATAAAGATGTGCCATAAAGAGGAAGCAGAGTCAAGCCATGTGTTGAGGAGACACCTGCACTCACAGGACCTCCCTGCAGATGTAGATGGAAGGGGACTATTCAGCCCCCCAGCCTCACTGTCCAGCAACGTCTAGATAAGTCTCTGAACATGGCGGCATTTGCCTCAGACGACTCTAAGATTTGCCATTTGATGGCAGACCTGTTCCTGCCTGTGTGTATTTTGCTTCCCTTCTCCTTCCCTGGCTTCCTCATTGAGGGCCAGGCTTTCATTTGATACACAGGTGGGTTTTGAGAACAGCCAACAAGCCATGCCCTTCCCTTCAGTACATGTGACTTCCGAAACTCCAGGTGACTTTTCTGCCCCCAATGTGTGGATGTGGGTTCATTTCCCTTTACCTCAAAATGTCTCTGGTCTCAAGCTCTTTGTGACTTCCCAGGGGCTCATGAAAGTCGGTCAGAAATTGTAGAACATTAAACTGGACCACTATGGATACTTTAACATATACGGTGTATGCTTTAAGGGGGGTGGTTTACCTCAAACCACCAAGCAATAAAATCAGTAACCTCATTTCATCCCAGGGTTCTAGATCTATCCATTTCCTACACCGCGCCCTCTCCTCCTTGTGACTGTTGCCCACCCTCTCCACTGTGGTAGGAGTAGTGTCCTTGGCCTGTGGAAATTGCTAAATGTCCCCCTGTATCATCCAGTGACAAGGCGAAAAAGGAGGAGAAGGAGAAAAAGGAAGAGAAAGAGAAAAACTGCTCAAAACAAGAGGAGTAAGTACTGAGAAGAGCTGCCTCCAACGAGGGGGTGCAGAGATCACAGCAGGCCTGGCCCATCCCTGGGTCCTGGGAGTCGGAGAACCGCGCCGTCAGGCCTTGGCGTCGGCTCTGGAGAGGGGCTGCTTAGTGGTGTGGGAGCGGAGTTGGTCCCAGGTGGGGATCAGGCTTCCTGAGGTGGTGTGAGGGGCCCACTCTGCAGGGAGAGTCCTGCCCCAGCTCTGAGCACCCAGAGGGGGCTTATAGGTTCAGAGGGCTGTCTGCAGCCTTGGGTGAGCAACTAGGGGCTGTCCCTGTGAGCCTGCTCCTGTGCACCCCCACCCCACATTCTGTTGGTCTGTACGGTCGGGGTAAGCTGAGGCCTACTCCTGGGCACTAGGAAATACTGTATTCTCAAACTTCACTCCAAACCCAGCGGTGATGTGCGTTGGGAACATTCCAAAGCCCTGTCAGTGAGCTGTTGATCTTGCACCCGCTGAGTCCAGGCAAAGGCAGAAAGACATCCCAGCGTCTCCTCCGGGGCATGGGCGCAGCTCTGCAGGCCTGGGCCAGCTTGTGGGGCTTATGGGGTGGGAGAGAAGACACATGGCCCCAAAGAAAAAGAAGAATCTCCAGCACCACCTCTAAACTCTAATCCTCAGAAAATCCTGAAAATAAAAACAGAAAGCACCCTAAGCTGTTGCTTCCTTCAGTGTTGGCCCACATAACCTAGATGATTCCCAGGCTAGTTGGTTTTTGATGGGGAGACAGGATCCAAGCGCCTGGACATGAGTCTTCAGATCATCTGCCCAAATGCGATTAGCTCCCGAATGCACTGCTTCAGAACCACTGGGCAGTGTGTAAATGCACATCTCCAGCCCCAGCCCTGGAGGGTTCTGGGTGGGCCCTGGGAATCAGCGTTTTCACAGAGCTCCCCCAGATGGTTCCAACATTACCATGCTGCATTTGATTCCCAGCATGCTGAAGGACATGGGTGATACCATGGGCACATGGGAATGTCATCACCATGATTTTATTGTCAGCTGTGGCTCCCTGAGGAGCTGAGCTAGGAAGGAAGGACCTCCAGAGTCTGCCCTCTCCCAGCCTGTGCCCCCATGTAGGGATACCCCATGTGACTCCCCGAGACTGACAGAACGTGTCTCTTGAGTTTAGCCTGCAGTTGCCGTAGGGTCTCTAAGCTAAACTGAATCTCGAAGACTGTCCAATGTTGTGATCTTTCAACACGCTGCATTGTTTGTGTGTCGATGTTTCCAGAAACAAGGACAGCGTGGTGGTGGACCCCTCCGGCAACATGTACTACCGCTGGTTGACTATCATTGCTCTGCCTGTCTTCTATAACTGGTGTCTTCTGGTGTGCAGGTAGGGGCAGGGGCAGGGTATCCACACAAGGAGCGGGTAAGGGTGGAGGGTCCAGGAAGGGTGAGGGCAGTCAGGCCTCAAGAGAGAGCTCTGGGTCCCACTCAGGGGACTGGATTTCTGGGCGCCACATGGCCACCATCCAACTGAGTGTACCCGCTTCTCCATCAATAAGGAGGATCTGAAAGCGTACCATCAGAGTTCTCTGAAGCACTGGTGAGGACCTGTGCTTGTTATGGACAGCGAGGGTCCTGTCGAACATTCTTAATCCAGCTGTAGGAGGAAGATGCAGGGGCGAGTAGCTACTCTTCCGAGGGGAAGTGGGTGGGGGTTGGGCATTCCTGAGCAGCAACAGGACAAGGACAGAAGGGAAGGGCACAGTTCTCTGACTGTAAGCTGTGGGCTGTGGGTCTCCCCAAGCAAGCTGCAGTGCTGGGGGGCAAGCTGCTGCCCTTGTGAGGGCAGCCGGGGCCTTTGGGGTGCTCCTGAGAAGGCCTGCAGGACAGGGATGCAGGGCGAGGGTAGATGTGGGCTTCGGGAAGTTCCCCCGCAAATGTACTTTTGGGATGCAAGGCAAGCTGTTGCTCTTCTGGGGAGAGCTGGAGGCTCTGGAACTTTCCTAAGCAAGCTGTAGGAGGCAGGTGCAGGGTGAGCTGCTAACTCCTCTAATAAGGGATCAGGCGAGGGAGGGTTTAGGGTCTCCTAGGAAATCTGCTGCATGGCAATACAGGGGCAGGATGCTGCTCCTCTGAAGGTAAGCTGGGGGTCTGGGCTTCCCTGAGCAAGAGTACAGGATGGGGGGTGCCAAGGGGCTCTGTTCTCCTGAGGGCAAACAGGACCTTTGAGCATCCCTGGGCAAGCTGCAGGCCAGGGAGGCAGGGCCGGCTGCTGCTGTCCGTGGACACGCAGGGGCTGTGGGGCATTTCTGAGAAAGTCTGTAGGAGAGAGAGGTAGGGATACCTTGTCTCTCCTCTGATGGCGTTGGTGGGAGTCTGCGGCCTGAGTGAGGTGCCGGGCAAGGGTGCAGGGAGAAGAGGCTGTGTTTCCTGAGTGCTGGGCTTTGCAGCCTTCCTGCGCCAGCTCATGACAGAGGCCTGCAGGGGTGAGTATGGGCCTTCCCATGGCAGCTGAGGCTTTGGGCACTCTGGAGGGGAAGGGAGAGGCTACCCTTCTGAGGGGGCAGGAGGTAAACGGGGAAGCTCCTGAGCAAGCAGTTGGAGGACAGGGAGGCAAGAGGTGCTGCTCTTCTGGAAGTACGCAGGAGGCCGTGGGGCTTTTCCAAGCAAGCTTCAGGGAAGGAAGGGGGGAGCTGCTACTCCCTGAGAGTAAGTGACGGGGTTTGACGGGGTGCAGGGCCCTTCCCAGCAGGCCTACAAGACAAGGACGCGGGCTGAGCTACTGCTCTTCTGAGGGTGGGTTGAGGAGGTGCGGGGAAGGCAAGGGGACTCTGCAGCAATCCTGAGCAAGGCTGCGAGAGAGACAGCTGCTGCTTCTTGGGGATGGGGAGGAGACATGCTACTATCTGAGTGTAAGTGGGGGCTTTGGGGATTATCTGAGCAAGGTGGGGGTATCTCCTGCTCTTCTGGGGGGAAGTGTGGGCGTGAGAAGGGGGAGAACTTGGGGTCGCTGCTAGCCCACCTGCAGGATGGGGATAAGCGGGCAAGCCGCTCCTGTGTGAGTGGGGGTGCTGGGGCTGCAGGGAGGCTGCCATTCTGCGGAGGCATCAGGGGGTTCCGGTTGCTGAGGAGCTGCAGGCCCCAGCTGCTGCTCTTTTGAGGTGAAGAGGGGTGTTTAGGGGATATTGTCTGTATGAGAAATAGTGAGCATAAGGATCTAGAAAGCAGAAAATATTTACTGGCTTGTTCCGTTGTTAATTTCTGAGAAATTCCTCTAGTTTTGTTGGCCTTTAGCCCCAGAAGGGTCAAGTGCTCTGTCTCTGCACATGACTCCACCAGTGAGGCCTAGAAGAACTGTCCCTCCTGGCATCCCGGACCTTACCGTTGAGAGGCCACAGGGCTCACTGTTTGGGGCAGAAAAGCTTCTCAGAGCTGGTGTCCTCCTCAGAGCCTGGGGAGATAACGCTGGGGCACACACCCTGGCAGGCAGGGCTGATTCCAAGATGAACGCCACTGTGTTCAGCCCGGAGCCAGTGACTGCTTCGGACCAGCCCCCCGACACGTGCACTCCTTCCCTCGCTTGCTTAGGGCCTGTTTCGATGAGCT
The DNA here is from genome assembly GCF_003265705.2 of Callorhinus ursinus. Taxonomy (NCBI): domain Eukaryota; kingdom Metazoa; phylum Chordata; class Mammalia; order Carnivora; family Otariidae; genus Callorhinus; species Callorhinus ursinus. The sequence continues at coordinate 78,161,868 of NW_027397072.1, forward strand.
ACAGTCCGAGCACGTGATGCTGTGGCTGGTCCTGGACTACTCGGCAGATGTCCTCTATGGCTTGGATGTGCTGGTGCGAGCCCGGACAGGTGAGTGGGTCCGGGCCCAGGGACTTCTCTGGGCCAGGCCACAGGGCCCCCTCATGCATCAGGAAGAGGACCACGGGGACCACAGGGCAGGTTCAGGAGTTCCAGAATGGCGGGCCTCACCTCCCCCTGACCACGAGAGCCCCCTCTACAGTGGCCCTTTAGCAGAGGTCAGGGCACCTGGGTTCTGGTCTCTGCTGTCCCAACGAGCTGTGGGACCTTGAGCCAGTCGAGTTGTCTCTCTGGGCCTCATTTGTATCACCTATGAAATAAGGCCAACCTGTCGTCTCTCAAAGGACCCCTCCTGCAGCGACGATTCAATATGGCAGGAAACAGGAGGGAGAGCTCCATCAATCTTGGAGTTCCTTTTTCTGGACAGTCGGAGGATCCAAGACATGTCACTCCGTGGTTTTAGATGTATGCAGGAATAAAATCAGAAACAGGGCCCGAGAGGAGGATGACTTCCCTCAGATCGCCTCTGGTTGTGGGTGGGGGCTAAGAGCCCCCCATGTCTGAGGGTCCAAGCCGTATATCCTTGGGGCACCTTTTTCTAATCTGCACGAAGACATCACATCAGCTGGCAGGGGCCCGGCTTGTCACTTTCAAGATTTTGGAGCTGAAAGCCTTGCCATAGTTGCCAATATAAACACCACCACATCACAGCAGCAAGCCTCCCTTATGGCTTCATGGTGTACAAAGCATTTCAAGCACCTCTCGGTTTCTCATGAGAACTGCTGCATGAGACAGGAAGTGCAGGCATGATTACCTCCATCTTGCTGATTTAGAAACTGAGGCCCAGAGATGCTGAGTGACTGGCCCAAAGTGCCCCACTGGCACTCCCTGAATCTCCGCAGTGCCCAGCATCATAAGTTAGAAGACCTCTGGGGCGCCTGGGTGGCTTAGTCAGCTAAGCATCCGACTCTTGATTTCGGCTCAGGTCATGATCTCAGGGCCCTGGGATCAAGCTCTGTCTTGCTCCCCACTCAGCAGGGAGTCTGCTTGTCTCCCTCTCCGTCTGTTGCTCGCCCTGCTCATGTGCACTCTCTCTTAAATAAATAAATAAATCTTTTAAAAAGAAGAAGACCTCAAATATGCAGCTTGAGGCTTGCATGAGTGACAGTATCTCCTGCTCTTCTGAGGGGAAGTGGTGGTCTGCCACTTCGTGGTCACATAAGCCCACCTTGACACGAGAGCTCCACGGGTGCCCCGAGTCATCGAGCCAGCTATTCCTGTTTCAACCAAGCTTCAGTGGGACAAGTCACCCCCACTCAGACAGGGATCCCACCCCTTTCCGTGCTTTGGTACTATCGCTGGCAATCTAAGATTCAGCAGGAAGCCTCGGGGGGGGGGGGGAAGGCAGATAGGCACAGAAACCAAGTGGCCATGGGTCATACTTGAAAGGGAAAAAAATCTCCAGAATCAAGAGAGGACATTATTAAGGAAGTAGGGAGGAGTCCCAAGGTGCTAGGAGTGCTGTGGAGTGATCTAGGGGCTCAACAAACACAATGGTAACCAAAGAACGAAACAGAAAATTAGGGCCTGGGAGGCAGGGTGTCCCTACCATGTGATCACAAACTTGATGCTTGCTTTTCACAAAGGGGGTAGTCCTGCCTCCAGCTAGCCCTCAAAGTGTGACCCTGGATCAGCAGCAGCAGCATCTAGACTTGTTAGAAGTAGACCCCAGACCTCTGGAACCAGCGGTGGGGATGGCCCAGACTCTGGGTTTCACAGAACCCTCAGTATGAGTCTGATGCTTACCAAATTCTAAAAGACATTCATCATATCATCCTCTTTACTTTTGTGCATGTTTGAAAATGTTTGGGGGAAAAAAAAGAAGAAGAAGAATGCAAATCTCAGCCTACTTGACTGATTTTACCAGTAATAACACCTCATGGCTCTCCGATGTCCAGCTCAGCTCCAGACCAGTCTGATGCTGCATATGTTTTCAGAGCCCTTGGGGTGACAGTAATGTGCAGCCAGAAAGGAGAGCTACTGCTTCCATAGGCAATGTTTTTAAAAAGCAGGTCATGGTCCATTGGTGGCTGGTGAAATCAGTTTGATAGGCCATGTGCTTCTACAGTTTTTATCATTAATATTTTCAAACAAATACAAAATCAGAGACAGTAGTATTATGAACCCCCATGTACCTTCACCCAGCTTCAGCAGTTACCAACATTTTGCTCTTCCCCCACACCCTTTTCTTGGCGGGAGTATTTTAAAGCCAATCTCAGACAGTAACCACTTTAACATGTATCTCTAACTTTAAAGGACGCATTTTAAAAATATAATGTCCAGAGGCTCCTGGCTGGCTCAGTCAGAAGAGCATGAGGCTCTTGATCTTGGGGTCATGGTGGGTTCACGCCCCACATTGGGTGTAGAGATTACATAAATAAACTTAAATATATATATTTAACACATCCATTTATCTTTTAAAATTTAATAATCATTCCTTGCTATCATCTAACAGCAGTCCACATTCAAATTTAGCCAATTAATATACATTTCTAACTGAATAAAATAGGTCGGAATATCATAGATGAGAAAATATCAGAGTGCATTTTCGTAGTAAGAGGTAAATGTGGTTTTTGAAATTGTTTCTGTCATGTATGTATAACTACGTCTTCTTTAGTTACAGTGTAAAATATTTTCCTGTGGGCCACGGTCAAAAAAAACAGCCTCTTTAATGCCCAAGTGACCTCCGTCTTTTTCTTTAGGCTTCCTTGAGCAAGGCTTGATGGTCAGGGATGCCCAGAGGCTTTGGAAGAATTACACAAAGACCGTGCATTTCAAGCTGGACATGTTGTCCCTGGTCCCCACAGACCTGGCTTATTTTAAGTTCGGTATAAACTACCCAGAACTGAGGTTCAACCGCCTATTGAAGTTTGCCCGGCTCTTTGAGTTCTTCGACCGCACAGAGACAAGGACCAACTACCCCAATTTGTTCAGGATCGGGAACTTGGTCTTGTACATCGTCATTATCATCCACTGGAATGCCTGCATCTACTTTGCCATTTCCAAGTTCATTGGTTTTGGGACAGATTCCTGGGTCTATCCAAACATCTCAAACCCAGAGTATGGACGCCTTTCCAGGAAATACATTTACAGTTTCTATTGGTCCACCTTGACCCTGACCACCATCGGGGAGACCCCACCCCCTGTGAAAGATGAGGAGTATCTGTTTGTGGTCATAGACTTCCTAGTGGGCGTCCTGATTTTTGCCACCATTGTTGGCAATGTGGGCTCCATGATCTCGAACATGAATGCTTCACGGGCCGAGTTTCAGGCCAAGATTGACTCTATTAAGCAGTACATGCAATTCCGCAAGGTGACCAAGGACTTGGAGACACGGGTGATCCGGTGGTTTGACTACCTGTGGGCCAACAAGAAGACGGTGGATGAGAAGGAGGTGCTCAAGAGTCTCCCAGACAAACTGAAGGCCGAGATCGCCATCAATGTGCACCTGGACACTCTGAAGAAGGTCTGCATCTTCCAAGACTGTGAGGCAGGGCTGCTGGTAGAGCTTGTGCTCAAGCTGCGGCCTGCAGTGTTCAGCCCAGGCGATTACATCTGCAAGAAGGGGGACATCGGGAGGGAGATGTACATCATCAAAGAGGGCAAGCTGGCTGTGGTGGCTGATGATGGGATCACCCAGTTCGTGGTCCTGAGTGATGGGGGTTACTTTGGGGAGATCAGCATCTTAAACATCAAGGGGAGCAAGTCAGGGAACCGCAGGACAGCCAACATCAGGAGCATCGGCTACTCAGACCTGTTCTGCCTTTCCAAGGATGATCTGATGGAGGCTCTCACCGAATACCCGGAAGCCAAGAAGGCCCTGGAGGAGAAGGGACGGCAGATCCTGTTGAAGGACAACCTGATTGATGAGGACCTGGCCAAGGCCGGAGCAGACCCCAAGGATATCGAGGAGAAGGTGGAGCACCTGGAATCCTCCCTGGACACCCTGCAGACCAGGTTTGCACGGCTCCTGGCTGAGTATAACGCCACCCAGATGAAAGTGAAGCAGCGTCTCAGTCACCTGGAAAGCCAGGTGAAGATCTGTGGGAGTGACCCTCGGTCTGACGGGGGTGCTCCTGGGGAGGCTGAGAAAACAGAGACCAAACAAGAGTGAGAGGCAGAGGTCCATGCGTGTCCTCCTTCCCAGAGTCAGCCGTTGGTGTGATGCACAGCGACCGCAGATAAACGGCCCAGGACTCGGTGAGGTTGCATTCCCGTTCTCCTTACCCTTTGTAGGCCATGTGGCCCTGGGAGAGAGCCTCAGTTTCCTCATTTAGGAAGGGGGGCTCATCCTGTCAGCCCCAGTTAAGTGGCAGGTTATTGTGATATCCCCATGGAACACTTGCACGGGGCAGGGTTTGGTGCAGTGTGAGGTGTCCCCAGTCCACGAATACGAAAGTGTGGGCACAGAACCCTTATTTGTTTTTAATCCATGGGGAACTTTTAGACTTTTGAAACTTATTTTCTTGTAAATGGAAGATTATTTAGTCATCCACCCCCTCGCATGCCCCACGCCACCACCTTCTGACAAGGGAGATGTAACAGAAGCTAGAAGTGCAACGTGGGATCTCAAATTCAACCTTACACGAGACAGTTTGGGGCACATTTCTGAATCTCATTTCTCCTAGCGTGCTCTTTGGGATTCTAGAAATCCTGGCCTTTGGTCATGCTGTGATAAGCATAAGGGATGAAGCCAAGTCGCCCCATTTGAGGTCACTTCGAGCCTTTGAAGCAAACCCAGACTCCCTGCCGTCCGGCCCCCGTGAAACCCCGAGAACATCTCGATGAGGGAAAGAAACATCTTCTAATTCACCAAAGGGGTTTGAAGACAGCCTCTCCCCTCATTCCTGAGTCAGGAACAGGGGCAGCCTGTTCTGGGTTGAGGGGGAGAGTTATGTTCAGGGGAGAGCCTTTCAGGTTGGAGGTGGGGGTCCTTAGTCAACCGATGCTGCCAACTAGAACTTTCAGAAGATCAGACCTTTAGGCCATATCTTTGCAAACTGCCTCTCCACGCAAAGAGGAAGCCTCACTCTCCTTTGGAATCATATCCAGTGGCAAAGCTCTCATCTAGGCGGAAGTGTGCCCAGGACAGGACCTCCCTTTTTACTTTTTTTATCCAGTAAATAGAATTCCCTTACCATTGTATAAGATGTTTCTATATTTGGGCTCTATGATTATGAATTATAACCTTAAGGGCCTATCCTTCTCTTAAGTACACATTGTAAATTACCCAAAGGTGAGTCATTCCTCCGATACAGAGAAGCCACATGTGAAGTTTCCTTCTCTTTTCTCCTTCTCCTTCCTTTCCTCCTCCCTCTCTCCCTCCCTCCCCCCACCTTCCTTCCTTCTCTCTTTCTCTGCTGTTCCAAGTTCTCCTCTTCTTCTGCTTCCTCTTTCTTCTCAGAAAAAAAAAAAATGCCCCATTTTGCTTCAGCAACTTTGAAGTTTATAATCCATATGCTACATAACTGGGCCCTAATGTAGTTCATACAAAAGGTGCTGCATTTTCAAGTATGTATTTTGGATTTATATGGGTCTCTTCTGGTTTTTATTATGGATCATTTAGCCATTTTAACTTTCTAAAATGAATTTAAAAGGACTACTAAAGGAAGATGTGATCCAAGCTCACACCATCAACAAATTGTAACTAGCAATGTATTCTCAAAATGCATATATTTTAAAAGCCTTAACTATTAATTATATATACATTTATATTTGCACAGGAAACAGACCTGGATTAAAAAAATATTGAATGACTCCTTCTTCATATTTTATCAAAGGGGAGATTTAGTTCTGGGGTATGTGTCTAAGGCAGTGAGTAAAACAGGTGCTGGTGAACAGGGGATAACCTGTGAAAGCCCTTGGGTGCAGAAAACATCACATTGTTTTCCTTGAGGAATAAATGAATTTGGTTTCATGTAATTAGTCTCCAGCTGCCAAGATTGTTGGGAGGTTGAGTCCCCGGCTGTTTTCAGGACTCCTATTCACTGTCTCGGAACCTGAGACAAGGTTTGTGTTCTCCCAGCCACTGTGGCTGCCCACTGGAGGCCATCCCTCCCACTGCACTGGGTTCAGCCACAGGGAGCCATGCTGGGAGACAGGGAGACAGCTTCTCTTGGTGCCTTTTGTGGGAGTCTAAGCCCATGGAAGTGTGTGTGTGTGTGTGTGTGTGTGTGTGTGTGTGTGTGTGTGTGTGTTTCTCAGAACAGAAAGTCCCTGAGACAAGAAGGGAAGGAAATATTGGTGAGCACCCCCCAGGTGTGGATGGATGCGGGCTGTCTGGCAGAACGCTAGGGAGGTGGGAGGTGGCAGGACTTTGGATGAGAGGACTGGACACTTTGGCTCTGGGGAACCCAGCCTGGCAAAGATCCCAGCGTCTCAAGCTTGGAAAATACCAAAGCTGCTAGGCAACAAGGAACAACACAGAGCTGGACACAGTATCTTGTCAGTAACCAGTATAAAAAGTGTCTGGAAATATTTGTAAATCAATTGATTCATCAAGAGAGACGTCTGCTCCATCCCCCTGAAGCATTGGCCCTCAGAGATCTAATGGTACCAACTATCAAAGTTAAACAGGACCAGGGATCTAATATAGCTTTATCAGCAAACTCAGGTCCATCTCAGACCCTTCTTCCAGGATGTTACGAAATAGAAGCCAACGAAGTTCCCTCTTGGTCTCAGGGCCATTGGTAATACCCTGAGGAAGGGAAGATGTAATGTAATGAACAAAATGGAAAATAAAAATGCTTCTTTGAAGTGCAGGGTATGAATTTTGTCTAGTAAAGTTGAAGATTCTCATACCTGTGTCCTAGCAACCCTTTCTGGCTCCATATTATAGGAAAAAAATTTCAGATATGTGTACCCAGAGGCATGTACAAATGTTTATTGCAGCATTTTTTTAATAGAAAAAAGGAAATAACTCACAGATCAGAATCTAAAAACAAATTAGGTAAATATATAATATGTTAGGTGTTTCACCAAAGAGAATTAAATAGAGGGAATTAATCGAATGGGCGTCGGAGGGCTGAGAGAGCATAAAGGGAGCCCTGAGGTTATCCAGAGTAACTACAGAAAGCAGCTGTTACCCTTAGGGCTGGGGGAGCAAAGGAGAAGGGGTACTCAGAGGAGAGCCCCTCGGAGCTGTAACTCAGACCTCTGAAGGGGGGCTGTTGCTGGCGGTTACTGGTATTGTAGGAACTCAGAGGAGTTTGGAAGAGGTAGGACTTTGGACATTATCTGAAAAGGGGCATTGTGTGGTGGCACCGGTCCTGAGGAGTCCCAAAAGAAGTTCCCAAAGGAGGCTGGATCCAACTGCCACTGCCGGGGCCATCTACTGCTATTCTGGCTATGTAACAGGACTCGTCCCTAACTGTTGCCGAGTAGAGCCCTAGGAAAGGGAAGACAGAGAGGAAGGAGGTCTTGGACTTCGCTGACAGAATGTCTGCCGCAGACTGGAGGCCCTACCTCAGATGTACTTAGACGAGGCGGTGAAGACCCTCTTCCCATTGACTGATGTCTGAAAGCCTGCCGTCAATGGTTTTTTCCTTTGTCCTGAAGCTTTTTCCTTTGGAGAATGTGGAAATCCCTGAGAAAAGGCAGGATGGGAACAAGGGAAAGGATCATTCCTCAAGCATCTCCTGTGTGAGGGCATTGCTCTTCATGCTAAAGTATGAATTTCCTCAGTTAATAATCGCTCCTGTTGGGGGAAACGTCTTTCCTTAGACATTTATTCTTTAAATATAATCAACATCGTTCATTAATTGGTTTTTTAAATGTACGCCTATTCTGTGCAAAGCAGAGTTTAAGAATGGCTTTTCTGGGGCGCCTGGGTGGCTCAGTCGGTTAGGCATCAGACTCTTGATTTCAACTCAGGTCATGATCTCAGGGTTGTGAGATCGAGCCCCGCGTGGGGCTCCCCGCTCAGCACAGTCTGCTTGTCCCTCTCCCTCTGCTCCTCCTCCTGCTCTCTTTCTCTCAAATAAATAAATAAAATCTTTATAAAAAAAAGAATTGCTTTCCTAAAACTCATCTATTAGAATGGCTAAATACAAGAAACTGGCAATGCCAAATGTTTTCAAGGTTGTGAAGCGCCACGAATTCTCATTCATTGTCTGGTAGGTATGCAAAATGGTACAGCTACTTTGGACAACAACTTGGTATATTTTATAAAGTTAAAAATACACTTAACATATGATTACAAAGAGGACACATAGGGGAAATTTTAGAGTGATGTGTGGTACTGAGGTGGTGGGTATAGGATTCGATGCATCTGTCCAAATTCAGAACCGTATATCACAAAGAGTGACCTTTAATGTATGCAAATTGTAAAGTATCAACCAGGATGTGGGACAATCCCAGGATGGAAAGATGATTGTGACAATTGAATTTAACTGCATTAAAAAATATGACATAACCTCACTAAAGGATTTAGGGTAAAATGATGACCTAAGTAATTTTTGGTCAGGATAGTCCTCCAACTCTGTTAATCCTTTTCAAGATTGGTTTGGCTATTCTGGGTCCCCTCCATTTTCATAAAAATTTTAGGTCGGCTTGTCCATTTCTGCAAAGAAGGCAGCTGGATTTTGATAGGGATTGCATTGGGTTGTAGATCCATTTGGGGAGATATCGCCATCTTATAACTACTGAGTCTTCTGATCCATAAATACCAGATGTCTTTCCATTCACTTAGGTTTTCTTTATTTCTTTGAACACTGTTTTGGATTTTCAGCATAGAAGTCTTGGATTCTTTTGTTAAATATATTCCTAAGTGTTTTATTCCTTTTGACGCTATATTGAATGGAGTTGTTTTCTTAATTTCATTTTCAGGTTGTTCATTGCTATTTTATAAAAAAAAAAAAATACTGATCTTGTATCCCGTATCTTTGCTGATCTGGTTTACTCTAATTCTTTTAAATGGATTTCTTAGGCTTTTCTATATACAAGATCATGTTATTGCAAATGGAGATGGTTTTACTTTTCCTTTTCAGTGTGAATGCCTTTATTTTTTTCCTTGCTCACTTGCTCTAGCTAGTATCTCCAATAAAATGTTGCATGGATGTGGCAGGAGACATCCTTGTCTTCTTGTTCCTGGTCTTAGGAGTAAAGCACTCAGTCTTTCATCAGCTGTGGGTTTTCAAAAGTTCTCTTTGTCAACCTGAGGAAATTCTCTTCTATACCTTGTTTTTCGAGTTTTGGGTGTTGATTTGGATCTATTGATTTTTCTGCCTCTAATGAGATAATCATGTATTTTTTGTCTTTTATTAATATACTAGATTACCTTAATTGGTTTTTAGATGTTAAACTAAACTTGTATTCCTGGGATAAATTCCACTTGGTCACAGTGTATAACCTTTTCCATATGTTACTAGATTCAGTGTGCTAGTGTATTTTTAGGAGGATTTTAAAATCTATATTCTTAAGAGATATTGGGTTGTAGTTTTTATTATTATTCTGATGTCTATGTCTGGTTTTGGTTTTGGTGATACTGGCCTCATAGAAAGAGTTTGGAAGTTTTTTCTCCTCTTCTAATTTCTGTAAGTTTGTAAAGGATTCTTTAGATATGTGTTAAAATTCATTAGTGGAGACATCTGGGCCTGAGGATTTTTAATTTAATTTAATTTTTTAAATTTAAATTCAATTAATCAAGGTATAGTACATCATTGGTTTTTGATATAATGTTCAATGATTCACTAGTTCAGTATAACACCAAGTGCCCATCATATCCTGTGCCCTCTTTAATGCCCATCCCCCGGTTACCCCATCCCCCTACCCACCTCCCTTTCTGCAACCCTCAGTTTGTTTCCCGCAGTCAAGAGTCTCATATGGTTTGTCTCACTCTCTGATTTCTTCCCATTCAGTTCCTCCATCCCCACCTCTATTGTCCTCTGCACTATTCCTTATGTTCTACATTTGAGTGAAACCATATGATAATTGTGTTTCTCTGATTGACTTATTTCACTTAGCATAATCCCCTCCAGTTCCAACCATGTCAATGTAAATGGTAGATGTTCAGCCTTATTACTCAGCCATCAGAAAGGATTTTTTTCTTTTTTTAAAAATTTTATTATGTTAATCACCATACATTACATCATTAGTTTTTGATGTAGTGTTCCATGATTCATTGTTTGCGTATAACACCCAGTGCTCCACACAGCACATGCCCTCTTTAATACCCATCACCAGGCTAACCCATCCCCCCACCCCTCCCCTCTAGAACCCTCAGTTTGTTTCTCAGAGTCCATGAGAAAGGATTTTTTTTTTTTGATGGAATGTTTTAAAGTTACTGATTCTTCCTCCTCCTCCCCCTCCTCCCCCTCCCCCTTCTCCTTCTTCTTCTTCTTCTTTGGTCATAGGTCTATGCAGATTTTCTATTCCTTTAGAGTTTGTTTCATTTCTTTGTTTCTTTCCAGGAGTTTCTCCATAGTTATGTAGTTTGTTGAAATAAAGTTGTTCAGAATTTCCTTTGTATAACACCCTCCAGTTCCATCCACGTCGTTGCAAATGGCAAGATCTCATTCCTTTTGATGGCTGCATAATATTCCATTGTGTATATATACCACATCTTCTTTATCCATTCATCTGTCGATGGGCATCTTGGCTCTTTCCACAGTTTGGCTATTGTTAATTTTATTTTATTTTAAGATTTTCTTTATTTATTTGAGAGAGAGAGAGAGAACGAGAGAGAGCAGGGGGGAAGGACAGAGGCAAAGGGAGAGGCAGACTTGATCCCAGGACCCTGAAATCATGACCTGAGCCGAAGGCAGATGCTTAACTGGCTGAGCCATCCAAGGGCCCCTCTCATCCCCAGTTTTAGTAATTTTAATCTTCTCTCTTCCTTTTTCTTGGTCACTCTACCTAAAGGTTTGTAAAAATTGTTAATACGTTTAAAGAACCAACTTTTAGTTTTATTGATTTTTTTTTAAAGATTTTATTTATTTGAGAGAGAATGAGAGATAGAGAGCACGAGAGGGAAGAGGGTCAGAGGGAGAAGCAGACTCCCTGCTGAGCAGGGAGCCCGATGCGGGACTCGATCCCGGGACTCCAGGATCATGACCTGAGCCAAAGGCAGTCGCTTAACCAACTGAGCCACCCAGGCGCCCTAGTTTTATTGATTTTTCTGTAGTGTTTTTCTACTTGTATTTCATTTGTTTTCATTCTAATCTTTATTTCTTTCTGCTTCTTTTGGTTTTATTTCTCTAGTTTGTAAAGGACGAAGGTTAGGTTACTGATTTTAGTTCTTTCTTCTTTTTTAATATAGGTGTTTCCAGCCATAAAATTTCCTTTAAGCACTACTTTAGTTGCATCCCAAACGTTTTGGTATGCTGAGTTTTTATTTTAATTTTTCTTCAAATATTTTCTCACTTTCCATGTTGGGCTCCACGCTGAGCATGGAGCCTACTTAAAAAAATATAAAAAAATAAAATTAAAATAAAATAAAATAAAATAATAAAATAAAATAAAATAAAATAAATAAAATAAAATAAAATAAATAAAAT